>NC_142813.1:26353652-26525596 GCF_049724085.1 Artemia sp. Qi Xiang Cuo
CCCCCCAAAAAAATACTTTTCAGATATTTCTTGTTTAAACTTTATTTTCAACTAATTCATTTGGGTTTTTCACAAGCAATTCGTACCACAGTACAGCACTATCACTAGTCTAAGACATCCACTCTGTCATCGCCCCATCCCCCCAAAAAAATACTTTTCAGACATTTCTTGTTAAAACTTTATTTTCAACTAATTCATCCGGGTTTTTCACAAGCAATTCATACCACAGTACAGCACTATAACTAGTCTAAGACATCCACTCTGTCATCGCCCTCGCCCCCCCCCCCCAAAAAAAATACTTTTCAGACATTTCTTGTTAAAACTTTATTTTCAACTAATTCATCCGGGTTTTCGAAAGCAATTCATACCAGATTACAGCACTATAACTAGTCTAAGACATCCACTCTGTCTTCGCCCCACCCCCCAAAAAATACTTCTCAGACATTTCTTGGTAAAACTTTATTTTCAACTAATTCATCCGGGTTTTCGAAAGTAATTCATGCCAGAGTACAGCACTATAACTAGTCTAAGACATCCACTCTGTCATTGCTTCATCCCCCAAAAAATACTTTTCAGACATTTCTTGTTAAAACTTTATTTTCAACTAATTCATCCGGGTTTTTCTCAAGCAATTCATGCCAGAGTACAGCACTATAACTAGTCTAAGACATCCACTCTGTCATCGCTCCCACCCCCAAAAAATACTTTTCAGACATTTCTTGTTAAAACTTTATTTCAACTAATTCATCCGGGTTTTCGAAAGCAATTCATGCCAGAGTACAGCACTATATCTAGTCTAAGACATCCACTCTGTCATCGCCTCCACCACCTAAAAACATCCTGTTCAGACATTTCTTGTTAAAACTTTATTTCAACTAATTCATCCGGGTTTTCGAAAGAAATTTATGCCAGAGTACAGCACTATGACTAGTCTAAGACATCCACTCTGTCATCGCCCCCACCCCCCAAAAAAATACTTTTCAGACATTTCTTGTTAAAAATTTATTTAAACTAATTAATCCGGGTTTTCGAAAGAAATTCATGCCAGAGTACAGCACTATAACTAGTCTAAGACACCCACTCTGTCATCGCCCTCACCCCCCCCCCCCAAAAAAAATACTTTTCAGATATTTCATGTTAAAACTTTATTTTCAACTAATTTATTTGGGTTTTCACAATCAATTCGTAACACAGTACAGCACTACCACTATTCTAAGACATCCACTCTGTCATCACCCCAACCGCCCAAAAAATAATGTTTTAGCCCTTCTTGTTAAAGGTTTATTTTCAACGCCTTCATCCGGGTTTTTCACAAGCAATTCGTACCACGTTACAGCACTATAACTAGTCTAATACCTCCACTCTGTTAGCGCCCCCACCCCCCCAAAAAAATACTTTACAGACATGTCTTGTTAAAACTTTATTTTCAACTAATTCATCCGGGTTTTCGAAAGCAATTCATGCCAGAGTACAGCACTATAACTAGTCTAAGACATCTCCTCTGTCATCGCCCCCCCCCCCCCAAAAAAATATTTTTCAGACATTTATTGTGAAAACTTTTTTTCAACTAATTCATTCGGGTTTTCGAAAGCAATTCATGCCAGAGTACAGCACTATAACTAGTCTAAGACATCCACTCTGTCATCGCCCCCACCCCCCAAAAAAATACTTTTCAGACATTTATTTTTAAAAATTTATTTCAACTAAATCATCCGGGTTTTCGAAATAAATTCATGCCAGAGTACAGCACTATAACTTGTCTAAGACATCCCCTCTGTCATCGCCTCCCACCCCCCCCCCCCCAAAAAAAATACTTTTCAGATATCTCTTGTTAAAACTTTATTTTCAACTAATTAATTAGGGTTTTGCACAAGCAATTCGTACCACAGTACAGCACTATCACTAGTCTAAGACATCCAGTCAGTCATCGCCCTCACCCCCCCCCCCCAAAAAAAAATACTTTTCAGACATTTCTAGTTAAAACTTTATTTTCAACTAATTCATCCGGGTTTTTCACAAGCAATTCGTATCATAGTACAGCACTATAACTAGTCTAAGACATCCACTCTGTCATCGCCCGCAACCCCCAAAAAAATATACTTGTCAGACACTTCTTGTTATAAGTTTATTTTCAACTAATTCATCCGGTTTTCCGAACGCAATTCATGCCAGAGTACAACACTATAACTAGTCTAAGACATCCACTCTGTCATCGCCCCCAACCCCCAAAAAATACTTTTCAGACATTTCTTGTTAAAACATTATTTTCAACTAATTCATTTGGGTTTTCACAAGCAATTCGTACCACAGTACAGCACTATCACTAGTCTGAGACATCCAATCTGTCATCGCTCCATCCCCCAAAAAAATACTTTTCAGACATTTCTTGTTAAAACTTTTTTAGAGGGGGAAGGAGGGGCCTCTGAGCCTTGCCCTTGAGGCAGATCCCATTTATTTTCGAGTCTGAGTATTTTTGGTTTTCCTTCCAAAATTGACCCCCCCCCTCCCCCGCCCTCAGAAATGGGGGAACGAAGGGCCTCTGAGCCTTCCCCTTGAGGCAGATCCCATTTATTTTCGATTCTGAGTATTTTTGGTTTTCCCTCCAAAATTGACCTCCTCCCCTCCCTTGTCCTCAGAAATGGGGGATGGAGGGCCCTGTGAGCCTTCCCCTTGAGGCAGATCCCATTTATTTTCGATTCTGAGTATTTTTGGTTTTCCCTCCAAAATTGACCCTCTCCCCTCCCTTGTGTTCAGAAATGGGGGATGGAGGGGCCTCTGAGCCTTGACCTTGAGGCAGATCCCATTTATTTTCGATTCTGAGTATTTTTGGTTTTCTCGTCCAAAATTGACCCCCTCCCCTCCCTTGTCCTCAGAAATGGGTGATGGATGGGCCTCTGAGCCTTGCCCTTGAGGCAGATCCCATTTATTTTCGATTCTGAGTATTTTTGGTTTTCTCAAGTCAATCCTTAATAGGATCAAATTCGCAAATCCTACACTCCAATTCGCAAATCTCATTACCCCTTTTTAACTGTCAATCAAACAATTCTTATTGTAGTGTCCCGACCTACATTATTATTAAATTCTTATCAAAAAAAAAAACAAAAAAAAAACACACTTATACTGCTATCTTTTTTGCAATGTTTAGGAACAGGCGGGGAATCCCCACTCGTTTGGAATGGTACCAACAGGAAATAAGCAAATAGCACGTAGTTTCATGACGTATTTAATCACGTGTAGAGGTTCCCATAGAATAACAATGGAAGGGATATAGCTCTTAAAATAGCATGGGAGGGAACATAATCCACCCAAATCCATAAGTACATGCTCTGGAAAGACACCAAGGAACATAAGGCAAGCAAATCCATAAGTACATGATCTGGAAATGTTTTTCCTATATGTGTAAGCAAATAACATAGGAATTGCTATATGTGTAAGCAAAATGGTACCTCTTACCCTACTATGACTTTCAATAATATAGGGTGGGATATTTCTCGTCGCAGTTCTAAGTGCATTGTTGAAAATTAATGGACTTAAAACTGAGCCCTGTTTTACCCCGCACTTCACAGGAATGGGACTCGTCAGACCATCACTAGAACGGACCCAGACAATTGAATTATGATACCAATTCCAAGGGCACGCGCAAATAAAGCCGCTAGTTCCACTATTTAACAAAGCAACTAAAGATTGTGAATACAAAGTGGAATCAAAAGCCTTAGCTATATAAACCGTGCATACATACTCTTCTTCATCATCTTGTGACGTTCCATTACAGACAAGAACACAGAATGTGCATTTGGACTCCTAAACCTTGCCTGAAACCAAATTGATGAACCCCAAAATCACACTTTTCACTCAGAAACGGGCTAATTACTTTTTCAAGTAACTTGCTAAGCACAGAGCGTATGGTTATAGGTCTATATGAATTGCATAGCGCGGGGTCCTTATTCTTTTTAGACACACATGTAACTAGCCCTTCACATAAAGTCTTAGGAACATAGTTTTGGGACAAAATTGTCTGAAATTACACAGCTAAGTTCTCGAACAGGACATGTGTACCGTAATTCTAATGCTCTACTTGCAGACCATCCAAACCCGGGGCTTTGCCTGTTTGAAGAAGACGAATGTGAGCTAATAGCACAGAAGGTGTAATAGTGATGTAATTTTTGGGGGGACTCAGCTTTGACAATTGTTTCTGCAATATTCCATGGAAATCTGTGTCAATTGGTGGTGGGTCGCAAGCATATATTGACGAGAAATGAGTGTGCCATTCAGTGTTGGTAATTTGATTTGTCAGGGTTGAAGTGGAACGTGTAACTTTAGTAACCTCTTTCCACAAAAGCTGTGGATTATCCTGTATTGACTGTGATAAATTTTCAAATTGGCATTTTTTCCAATGTTTCACAACTTTCTGAAAATTATGCTTCGTCCATTTAACTAAACCAGAAACTGTACCTGAACGAGGTCTATCGCAATCCTTCCATATTCTATACCAAAAAGGATGACGGAGTCTAGCTTCCTTTAACCCAGTAAAATCAGACCATCTCCATTTACACGTGTTAGTTTTTACTGATTCAGTAGGGACGGCGACATATGCGGCAACCTTTAGAGAATATGATATTTCTGCAAGGTAACCATCAACATCCAGGGGATCCCCACGACACGTAAAACAAAGAAGATGATATGGTATCTTAATTTTACGCAACATATAATTTAAATTTTCGTGATACAACTCTATATCTATTTTATCCCACGGCCTTTTTGTGAACCGTTTTCTCACCCATGAGCCACCACTTATAGACGCTGGAAGAGAGCAGAACAGTCCTAAATGTGAATGGTCACAAATTAAAAAATCTTGTGATACATGTACATTAAGGCTCACCGATTCTTGAAGATCTGTTATAATAAAGTTGAAATCTGAGGTGCTACCGGAATTGTGCAGATACGTGTAATTTTGATCTTTATGTTAAATATGTAGGTGAGATGGAAAAGAGGCTTGTAACATCTGAGAAAGGGAAGCATTATCATTCTTTAAATTTATGTTAAAGTCTCCGCAAAGCATAATTTTTTTCCTGACGTCCTAATTTTATGCCTTTACGATTATTAATTTAAAAAAAAAAACTCCCCAAGAAGAAGTTTTTCAAAGAAGAGTATAAAGCCGTAGTAAATCCTAAGACGAAAATAAATCAATTGCTATTCTGAGCCAATCTTATCCCGAACATAAACTAGCCTACTATCAAAGAATAAATGAAACAGAAAACGAACAGAAATAAAATAAATAATGGTATCAAACATAAATATAGCAGATACTGATATTGATGAAGAATCAAACAGTTCATGGTAACGAACTGTAAGTAAGGAGTGACCCGGCTCAATAGTAACCGAAAACCTTAAAAACTGAATTTTGATACTAATAGATATATCAAAAGAATTGGCTTTACGTGCTGATTCCAAATATATAAGTTTCATTAAGTTTAGTCTTACCCATCAAACGCTACGAGCCTAAGAAAATTTGTCTGCTTTTCGAAAAAAAGGGAAAGACCCCCTAGAAGTCACAGAATTTAATTGAAAATCACACCATCAGATTAAGCATATCAAATAACCTTCCTGTAGGGTTTTCAGCCTCCTATCTGCAAAAAGGCGGAATTTTGTAATTTTTGCCAGAAGATAGATCACGGATAACTGTTTATTTGTTTGTTTGTTTTGGTTTTTATTTTTTTATTGTTTTTGTTTTCCCCAAGGATGATCATATCGACACAGTGGGCCTAGAACGTCAGGAGAGGGCTCATTCTAACAGAAATGAATAGTTCTAGTGTCCCTTTTAAGTGACCAAAAAATTGGAGGGCACCCAGGCCCCCTCCCACGCCAATTTTTTTCCTAAAATTGTCCGATCAAGTTTTGAGATTGCTATTTTGTTCAGCATAGTTGAAAGGCCCAATAACTATGTCTTTGGAGATAACTTGACCCCCCGCAGCCTCTGGGGACAGGTCTTTAAATTATAAAATTTGCCCATTGCTTGCGTATAGTATTTGTTATTCGGAAATATGCATGCATATTTAGGGTGGGAAGGGGAGGACGAAATTTCTGATGGGGGAATTTTGCCTGGGGAGGATTTTGCATGGAGAGTAAAGTTTCCAGGGGATGAACTTTTCAAAGAAAATTTTACACTGGGGGAATTCGCCAGAATTCTTATACGAAATTTCTTCATATGTCTTGCTTTCTCTTTACGGATCCAATTTTACGTGTCGAGATGTTAAGAGTAATCGTCCGAGTTAAACTTTCACTAGGATTGAATTATCCAGAGGATAATTCCGTGGGGAGGGGGATTTTTCTGTGGAAGAGGAGCCAGATATCCTGGCGGTATTTAAAAAACAATCAGAAATTAAATTAAAAAATCAATCTTTTTCAACTGAAATTAAGGAGCAACATTAAAACCTAAAATGAACAGAAATATTACGTATTTGAGGTGGGTTGCCCTCTCCTCAACACCTCTCTATTCACGCTAAAGTTTAAATTTTGTCCCAAATCTTTAAAAATGGATCCTGAAACACAAGGGTCATTTAATTAGAACGATATGTAACTTTTTTAAAGGGCCGAAAAACTTTAGCTTGAAGATCGAGGTGTTGAGGAGGGGGCAACCCACCCTACAGTTGAGTAGTGGTTCTCTTTTTCCGAGCTTGATATCTTCCAGGTGATTCAACGGCCTTGAGTCCATGTTTTTTAAGTATTAATTAAAAAATCTTTCCGAAAAACGGGTTTTTTGATGAAAAGTAAATGCCAAACTAAACTTAAGATAAGAGGAAATAGAAACCTAAAATAACTCAAACTCAAAAATTACTATTAAAGAATTAATGAAACCCAAAACGAACTGAAATTAAATAAGCAATCCTAGCAAAAACACATGCAACAGGTACTAATATAAATGAATATACAAATCTTAAAACGAGTAAAGTTTAAATTTAACATTCAAAATCAAGTTTAAAACGAAGAAAAACATTTTGGTATTGAAATATAAATGAAACCAAAAACAAACAGAAATTAGATAAGCAATTATAGCAAACAGCCATACAATAGACACTAATATAAATAAATAAATGAAACATAAAACGAGTGAAACTTAAATTAAATATGCAAATCAAGCTTGAAACGAACAAAATCATTACAAACAAGAGTTTGGGTTTTGCCTCCTTCTCTGACTTTAAAAGTCTGAAACCTACTGCGTCATTGGTGAGGATTTTGAAAATAGTTCAAAGATCAGATAAGTCAAGCCCCCACCGCCACTCAAAAAACTTATGAAAGCTATTTTGCTCCTAAGCCTTAGGCAGCTGACCCCGGGCCTTCTCTGAATTGTTCGACCCCCCCCCCCTAAACAAAACTGTTAACAACTCACCCCTGGTGCTCCATGGCCCGACCTCCTTCCCCCCCAAAAAAAAATAAAGAAAAATATACTAACAATATTTTATTCCAAAACTTATGGGAGCTGACTCATGGTCCTTCATGGCCCGATACCCCTCCCACCCCTGAAAAAATCTCTCAATTATTGATAATTCGTGAGATCTGGCCCCTGGCCCTCCCTCCGTTTATGGCCCAAATCCACTTCCTCCCCCCCAAAAAAAACGACAAATAAACTTATTAATGATATGTTATTCCAAAAGTCATTGGAGCTGACCCCTGGCCCTCATTCCATGGCCCGATCCCCCTCCCTACCAAAAAAACTTATTAACGATATTTTATTCCCAAAATTAGAGGAAATTCGTTTATTAGCTCTTTCCAAACCTGTTCAAGACGTCTATATTCTTCACTACAAACAAGAGTTTGGCTACTGGCCGTTTCCCTAACGGTAAAAGCATCAGACCTACTGCGGCCTACTATTGTTCTTTACTAAAATAAATCATATTACAAATATTTTTTTTCTTGTACTTATTACAGCATTGAAAATGAAAATTGTAGTAAAACCAGACCAGTATTCACCAATAGGCCCACTAGGCCCTTCGGCTTTCACTATTCCCTAAGTTTTGGGGATTGCCGGGTAAAGAAACTAAAGCGCCGAAACCCGTTAAGGCAGGTGGTATTCTTCTGATGAGCCCTGATGAAAGGTTACTAATTGGAAATATTTCGCTAGATTTAAGGTGCTTTTGCTTGTAAATTTACATAAATTCCGTAGTTATAAATCAATTCTTACAACTGACTGTTACGCAAGAATTTGTTTCAGGACAGTCAATGTTTTGGAGGAAAGACGGGAAAAAATTCAAATATAGCGAAATTCTTGCAAAAACAAAGCGGCAAAAACGCTTGGACCTAGAAGTGTCAAAGCTTTAAATCCGGCCCTAAGTGAAAACAAATATTGAATATTCAATTTAATATTATCCAGGTGCTGACAGGGTCAGGGTTGCCACCGTCAGTAGGATTTTACTAGATCTAGTAAAAAAAAAAAATCTAGTAAATTTAGAGGATCTAGTAAATTTCCCGAAATGTAGTAAAAACTAGTAAAAAGTCATGATTTATAGTAAACAAAACTTTTTTTTTTATTTTCCATGAATTCAGGGGAAAAAATTATTGTAAACATATGACAATTTTTGCTTGTCTGCTTTACAATTTTCAATTTTGCTTGTATGTTTTAGAGATAGACAAGCAGTCACCTATTTTCATAAATAGACACTTCACTTCTGGCATCTAAAGGTTGACAAAATCAGCTTTCTGTGTATCAAATCTTACCAACTAAAAATGAAGCTATAATGACACTTGAATTTGTGATGATTGGAAATATATTGGAATCAAAACAAAACCCAACCACCCAAGGCGATTAGGTGAATCTCCTCAGTTTGAAAATTTTTATTGAGAAAAAAGGAGCCTGCTGAGAGAAATTAAAAGTAAGTAGAAATGTAAAATTATATATATATATATATATATATATATATATATATATATATATATATATATATATATCTATATATATATATATATATATATATATATATATATATATATATATATATATATATATATATATATATATATATATATATATATATATATATATATATATATATATATATATATATATATATATATATATATATATATATATATATATATATATATATATATATATATATATATATATATATATATATATATATATATATATATATATATAATTATCCAAAAAGAGGACTTCTGAACTTGTAGGTTTCCAGAATTTTCAATCATACTATGAAAACGATAGAAAAGAGGAAAAGAGAAAAAAAAGAAGAAAAAAGGAAAAAAGATCGTGAAAATCGTATTGATTATACTGCTATAGTAAAAATCGATGCTTGATGGTGGGCGTGCAGCTATGCTGCACGCGCAAAAATTTTTTTTGAGCATTTAGTAAAAATAGATACGATCTAGTAAATTTTTCCTCTCCGATTTAGTAAATTCTTCCAGGTCAGGGTGGAAACCCTGGATAGGGTGGTAAATGAGTTTCCTAAATATGGTGGTTCAGAGGTTAAAAATAAGTTACTGAAGATTATGAATATGATTTTTGAAAAAGGGGAAGTACCCAACGATTTTAGGAAAACCTTAATTAAGCTACTTAATAAGAAAGGTGATAAAAGTGAGTGTGGTAATTATAGAGGCATTAGTCTGGTCTCTGTAGGTAGTAAATTACTTAGTAATATGATACTTTTTAGACTGAGAGATGCCGTACACAAAGTTTTAAGAGAAGAACAGTAGAATGGGGGGTACCAGCACAGAACGAACCACGTGGTTTATGGTCCTTATATGGGCATAGAATACTGACGGGACTCCATATATGGGCATAGAGTCCCTAGGGAGAACACGTGGTTAATGGGGTCAATGACCTCTTTTTCCAAGATCGATGTTGTTGTTGTTGTAAATGTAATAACTCCGGAACGAAGGTTGCACATGCACATTGAATTCTAACGGGAACAATGTTATTGATCTAGGACTCAAGGGGGAAGTGAATTTCCGAGAACTTGATTGTGTAATCGGTCAATGACCTAAATTTCCAAGTCAACAACAACAACAACGATCTTGAAATTCGCTGAGAGCGTGCACTTACACCAACAACAACCTCGACCGTGGAACACCTGTGCTGTCGACCTCAATTCACCTATCGTGAATCAATGATTCCCCTTAGAAACAACAAATTAATTCCCCTTTCTTGACAGATCAATCAACCAATGACATCATTTGTCAGACTTTAAAAATTTTCGCCCAGAAACGATTCTCCAGGAATAGATCCAAGTCATTAATGTCATTGCCTCGGAAACAACTCTTTTGGTCAAACTCCAAAGGATATTAATAGCCAAAGGCCATGGAAACAATTCCCCAAGAAACATCTTAGCGATGAATTGTTTTAGCACGGGAATCAGGGTTCTTATTAATTTGAAATGCATTAGCGCAGAGATACCAAAAACAAAAGGAACACGCTGAATTACGTTTAGGGATTATTTGGGCGAAACTGTTTTAGACAGGTTATGGAACTATTTCGGCGAAACAGTTAGAGACATTTTAAAAGATGATTTTTGAAGAGATTTTAGAAGAGAATTTAATGGTGAAACTCTGTGGTCGTTATAATACACAAGTTTCATTTGAACAGTGTTGTGAGGTCCTCTAACCCAACCCCAAAGGGTTCCAATCCTCCTACCCCAACCCCGAAGGAAGCCCCCGGTCCTCAAAGGCCCCCCAAGCTCCCAAAGGGCCACCGGCGTCCCCAAAGGCCCACCCAGACCCCCAAAGGCCATCCCCGGGCCCCCCAAAGGCCCATCGAGCTCCCAAAGGACCAACGGGGTCCCAAAGGCCCTCCACCGGTCCACAAATGTTCCCCAGGCCCCCAACTGGCCCCCCCGGACCCCCAAAGGCCCTCCCTGGGCCCCAAAGGCCCTCCCCCGGTCCCCATACATGAACACATACAATTACACACACACAAAAACCTACACACACACACAAACACTTACACACACACACAAAAACTTACACACACACACACACACGAAAATTTACACACACACGCAAAAACATACACACACACACACACAAAAACATACACACACACACAGCCACCAACATATAAACTGACAGATGCACACGAAAACTTACATGCACAAAAAAACTTACATGCACACAAAAACTTACACACACACACACACAAAACTTACACACACACACACACACACACACGAAAACACACACGCACACTACAAAACTCACACACACACAAAAAAACTTACACACACACAAAAACTTACACACACGCACAAAAACTTACACACACACACACAAAAATTTACACATACACACACACATGAAAACTTACACACACACGCCAAAACTTACACACACACACAAAAACTAACACACACACACACAAACAAAAAAACTTACAAATGCACACGAAAACTTACATGCACACACAAACTTATACACACACACACACACAAAAAACTTACACACGCAAAAACTTACATGCACACAAAAACTTACATTCACACAAAAACTTACACACACACAAAAACTTACACACACGCACAAAAACTAACACACACACAGAAACTTACACACACACACACATGAAAACTTACACACACACGACAAAACTTACACACACACACACCAAAACTAACACACACACACACACAAACTAACACACACACACACACACACAAAAACATACACAATCACACTAAAAATTACATTCACACAAAAACTAACATTCACACAAAAACTTAAACACACACACACACACAAATCTTTCTCACTCACTCACTATAAAAATCACACACACACAACAAAACTTACACACACACAAAAAATTACACACACACACACACACACACACAAAACATACACATGAACACAAAAAAAACACACACACACACGCACAAAAACTTACACACACACACACTCACAAAACTACAACAAAAAAACATCAAAACACAAAAACACACTCAAAAAAATACACACACAAAAACTAACACACACACACACACACATACACACAAAAACTTACACATGAACACAAAAAAAACTCACACACACACGCACAAAAACTTACACACTCACACACACACACACACACACACACAAACTTACACAAACACACACACTAAAACTTACACACACACGACAAAACTTACACACACAAAAACTTAAACACACACAAACACACAAAAACTAATACACATTAACAAGAAAAATTTCAGGAACACAAAAACTTACATTCACAAAAAAAATTACACACACACACACACACACACAAAACTTACACACACACACACACACACGAAAACTCACACACACACACACATATATATATATATATATATATATATATATATATATATATATATATATATATATATATATATATATATATATATATATATATATATATATATATATATATATATATATATATATATAAACTTTCCACAAAATAAGTTTTTCAAAGAAAAGTAAAGAGCTACTACATTAAATCAAAGATGAGCAGAAATAAAGTTAAATAATTATTCAAACGTAAACTTATGTCCAATGCCATACTAGTTAAAGTGACAAAAACTCTTTCCCACAAGAGGACACTTTTCAACTAAAAGTAAAGAGCTACTAAATCAAAGATATGATGAAATAATAACGAATAATTGTTCAAACGTAAAATTATGTTTAGCGATAAACTTATTAGAGTGATAAAAAACTTTTTCACACAAGAGGACACTTTTCGAGTAAAAGTAAAGAGCTACCAGACTAAACCAAAGATATGATGAAATAATAGCGAATAATTGTTCAAACTTAAATTTTCTCTATTACGGGAATAGTTTATTTTCGAACCATTATATCTACCAAAGGTTCAATACCTGAGTTAAACTAAGAGGTTTCAATTTCAGGAAAAAATTACATTTTGACAACATTTGACAATTTACCATATTTAAACTTTTGTTTAGTTTCAAAATGTTTTCTGTCACTCATCATCTTTTAATCATTCACAAACAATACTAAAGAAAACCACCTCCCACGGTTTATTGATTTTAGATTATTAAGAAGGCTATTATTTCATTGAAATATACATTTTACATTTTTTAATTTTTATGCTTTTGATAAGTATCTTGTCCTTTTGGTGCAAATAGCAGCTTAAGGCTTATCGTAAAATCACTGTTTCAAGTTTTTTCATAATTAAAGGATACGAATTAGAACCATGGGAACGTAATTTCGTCGTATTTTCCTTATTTTCGTTGGAAAAAACACTGAAAAACCATATTAAGAACTATATTTATGAGTCTTTCACTGAAAATTCCTTTTTCGTACCAAGCCCTGACCCCCCTAATTAAAGCATATGAATTAGAACGATGGGAACGTATTTTCGTCATATTTTGATTATAGTCGTTTGAAAAAACACTGAAAAACCATATTAAGAGCTATATTTATGAGTCTTTCACTGAAAATTCCTTTTTCGTACCAAGTCCTGACCCACCTAATTAAAGGATATGAATTAGAACCATGGGAACGTAATTTCATCTTATTTTATATTTTCCATAAGATGAACACTTTTCGATTAAAATTAAAGAGCTACTTTCGTACCAAGTCCTGACCCCCCTAATAAAAGGATATGAATTAGAACCATGGGAACATAATTTCATCGTATTTTGCATTTCCCACAAGAGGAACACTTTTCGAGTAAAAGTAAAGAGCTACCAGACTAAACCAAAGATATGATAAAATAATAACGAACAAGTGTTTAAACTTAGATTTTTTTAATATCTCTGAGACAAACTTTTACAGTGTTGAAAAATAGTGAAAAAGAAAAGACTAAAAACATTGGAAGAAATAGATTGGAAGGAAAAAATGCTTACATTTGCATAATCCGTCTGGGCTTGGGTGCCTGAAGGACCAGGTAGTGCATGTTTGAGGGTGGAGGGACCGGTGGCGTTACATTCTTGTACAAATTGGGCTGCGGCTTGTATAGGCAGCGCCGGTCTTGAATAGTCGATATGAAGGTTGGATTGGCCAGTGTATTTGGGGGGCTTCGGCCAGCGACCATACTGTACAACTGTCGAATACGCAGGGAGTGTACCATTGACCCTTACTTTCTTAGCGGGGGGTGATGACAGACATTCTTCACAAGTTGCCTTAAAATGAAGAGGAAATAGTTAGTGTTTAATTACTTTGCCCCTTTTTACAGCAGGACAGTTATTAAACATAATTATATATATTTATATATATATATATATATATATATATATATATATTGCGAAAACACACAAAAGTTAGAAAAAATACAAAATATTCCTTTATTACCTCTGCAAAACGGCTAAAAATGAAGAATTCATACACATTTTCAACTAGCTAAGGGTAAGTGTTTTAAATATGCGCCATTCTGTTGCGAAAACACACAAAAGTTAGAAAAAATACAAAATATTCCTTTTATTACATCTGCAAAACGGCTAAAAATGAAGAATGCATACACATTTTCACCTAGCTAAGGGTAAATGTTTTAAATATGAGCCATTCTATTGATAAAACACACAAAAGTTTTAAAAATTGAAATATATTGATTTTAGACAAATTATTAAATTCTTAATTTTTATTAGAATTAATCTATTAATCATATCTAAAGTTTTTATTTATTTTATAAGATCTTTTATACTGCGTAAACACACAACATTTAAAAAAAATGCAAAATGTTCCTTTTTTACCTCTGCAATACAGCTAAAAATGAAGAATTCATACACATTTTCAACTAGCTAAGGGTATGTGTTTTAAATATGAGCCATTCTGTTGCGAAAACACACAAAAGTTAGAAAAAATACAAAATGTTCCTTTATTACCTCTGCAATACGGCTAAAAATGAAGAATTAATACACATTTTCAACTAGCTAAGGGTAAATGTTTTAAATATGAGCCATTCTATTGCGAAAACACACTAAAGGGAGAATAAATGCAATATTTTGCTTTAGTAACTCTGCAAAACGTCTAAAAATGAAGAATTTGTACCTATTTTCAACTAGCTAAGGGTAAGTGTTTTAAATATGCGCCATTCTGTTGCGAAAACACACAACAGTTAGAAAATATACAATATTTTACTTTATTAACTCTGCAAGACGGCTAAAATTGAAGAATTCATACACTTTTTCAACTAGCTTAGGGTAAGTGTTTTAAATATGAGCCATTCTGTTGCTAAAACACACAAAAGTTAGAAAAAATACAAAATATTCCTTTATTACCTCTGCAATACGGCTAAAAATGAAGAATTCATACACATTTCAACTAGCTAATGGTAAGTGTTTTAAATATGAGTCATTTTGTTGCGAAAACACATAAAAGTTAGAAAAAATACAAAATATTCCTTCATTACCTCTGCAAAACGGCTAAAAATGAAGAATTCATACACATTTTCAACTAGCTAAGGGTAAGTGTTTTAAATATAAGCCATTCTGTTGCGAAAACACACAAAAGTTAGAAAAAATACAAAATATTCCTTTATTACCTCTGCAAAACGGCTAAAAATGAAGAATTCATACACATTTTCAACTAGCTAAGGGTAAGTGTTTTAAATATGAGCCATTCTGTTGCGAAAACACGCAAAAGTTAGAAAAAATACAACCTGACCCCCTAATGGAAGGATATGAATTAGAACCATGGGAAACGTAATTTCATCGTATTTTGCATTTCCCACAAGAGGACACTTTTCGAGTAAAAGTAAAGAGCTACCAGACTAAACCAAAGATATGATGAAATAATAATGAATAATTGTTCAAACTTAAATTGTTCACTCTGTATTACGGGGATAGTTTATTTTCGAACCATTATATCTACCAAAGGTTCAATACCTGAGTTAAACTAAGAGGTTTCAATTTCAGGAAAAAATTACATTTTGACAACATTTGACAATTTACCAAATTTAAAGTTTTGTTTAGTTTCAAAATGTTTTCTGTCACTCATCTTCTATTAACCATTCACAAACAATACTAAAGAAAACCACTTCCCACGGTTTATTGATTTTAAATTATTAAGAAGGCTATTATTTCATTGAAATATACATTTTACATTTTTAATTTTCATGCTTTTGATAAGTATCTTGTCCTTTTGGTGTAAATTGCAGCTGAAGGCTTATCGCAAAATCACTGTTTCAAGTTTTTTCATAATTAAAGGATACGAATTAGAACCGGGGGAACCTAATTTCATCATATTTTGCATATTTTCATTGGAAAACACACTGAAAAGACTTATTATTGAACTCACATCAAACATTGCCTGGCTTGCATTTGAAGAACCTTCCATTATTTTCTATCTTGCCCTCTATTTCAGCATATACTGACTTTTAAAGCTTTTCAAAGCTCTTAAATATACTAACCTAACGGTTATTTATTTACGAAATTGTGCAAACTGTTGATTTAGAACAATAATTACCTTTCTATATATCAATTAACACTCACTAAAATTGCCACTTTACACTCGCGGAGAATGGTTTCAAAACAATACTTCTTACATCGCATAGACTAAATTTGTCAAATGAGACATCTTCAATGTAGATTAATTAATTGTTACGCTCGATTTTGTTTTGGACATTGGAGAGTATCAATGGGAAGTGAGAATTTCTGTAAAACTATCAAAGATTGATCAGACAAAAAGTTAGACGTATGTTTAGGCTAGATTAGATTATATTAGGTTAGGTTAATTTAGTGTAGACTAGCTTAGCCTACGTACGAGAAAGAAAAGTTCTTAGGTGTGGAGCTCCCCCACTGCCTCAACCATTGCTCTTGAAATCCCTTGAATTAGGTTAGAGACAGACAAAAAGTTAGGTGTATGGTTAGGCTAGATTAGATTATGTTAGGTTAGGTTAATTTAGGGTAGACTAGCTTAGCCTACGTAGCCCCCCTCCCCCACCGCCTCAACCATCGCTCTTGAAATCCCTTGAATTAGGTTAGAGACAGACAAAAAGTTAGGTGTATGGTTAGGTTAGGTTAGATTATGTTAGGTTAGGTTAATTAACGGCAGCCTCTTTTGTTAAGGTTTTTTTTTTTTTTTGGGGGGGGGGTGCTCCCGCCCCCACACACAAAAAATTTAGATGTCAGGTTAGGTTAGGTTAGATTATTTTAGGTGCGGTTAATTTAGGTTAGACTAGCATCGCCGACGTACGGCCCCCCCCCACCCCTCGGGGGCCCGGAGCCGGCCCCGCGACCACAGTTTGGACCACCCTACCCCATGGTAGTGTAACGTACATTTCAAGGGGTCCCCCCCCCCCCCCCTGGGGCCCCGGGACCGAACGCCTGACACGGATAGGACCCTCACCACCAAGGTCAGGTTAGGTTAGATTAGGTTAAGTTACCTAACATTTCTAGGTTAACTTACATCAGGTTAAGTGGCGCGCCACTTTCAGTGTGTTTTCCAACGAAAATAAGCAAAATATAATGAAATTATGTTCCCCTGGTTCTAATTCGTATCCTTTAATTATGAAAAAACTTGAAACAGTGATTTTGCGATAGGCCTTCAGCTGAAATTTACACCAAAAGGACAAGATACTTATCAAAAGCATGAAAATTAAAATGTAAAATGTATATTTCAATGAAATAATAGCCTTCTTAATAATTTAAAATCAATAAACCGTGGGAAGTGGTTTTCTTTAGTATTGTTTGTGAATGATTAAAAGAAGATGAGTGACAGAAAACATTTTGAAACTACACAAAACTTTAAATTTGGTAAATTGTCATATGTTGTCAAAATGTAATTTTTTCCTGAAATTGAAACCTCTTAGTTTAACTCAGGTATTGAACCTTTGGTAGATATAATGGTTCGAAAATAAACTATCCCCGTAATACAGAGTGAACAATTTAAGTTTGAACAATTATTCGTTATTATTTCATCATATCTTTGGTTTAGTCTGGTAGCTCTTTACTTTTACTCGAAAAGTGTCCTCTTGTGGGAAATGCAAAATACGATGAAATTACGTTTCTCATGGTTTTAATTCATATCCTACAATTAGGGGGTCAGGTTGTATTTTTTCTAACGTTTGTGTGTTTTCGCAACAGAATGGCTCATATTTAAAACACTTACCCTTAGATAGTTGAAAATGTGTATTAATTCTTCTTTTTTATGCTTTGTTCATATTTAATAAAGGAACATTTTGTATTTTTTCTAACTTTTGTGTGTTTTCTCAAAAGAATGGCTCATATTTAAAACATTTACCCTTAGCTAATTGAAAATGTGTATGAATTCTTCATTTCTATCCATATTTCAGAGGTAAAAAAGGACTTTTTTGTATTTTTTATAACTTTTGTGTGTTTTCGCAATAGAATGGCTCATATTTAAAACACTTACCCTTAGCTAGTTGAAAATGTGTATGAATTCTTCATTTTTAGCCGAAATTCAGACGTAATAAACGAACATTTTGCATTTTTTATAACTTTTGTGTGTTTTCGCAATAGAATGGCTCATATTTAAAACACTTAGCCTTAGCTAGTTGAAAATGTGTATGAATTCTTCATTTTTAGCCGTTTTGAAGAGGTAATAAAGGAATATTTTGTATTTTTTCTAACTTTTGTGTGTTTTCGCAACAGAATGGCTCATATTTAAAACACTTACCCTTAGCTAGTTGAAAATGTGTATGAATTCTTCATTTTTAGCCGTTTTGCAGAGGTAATAAAGGAATATTTTGTATTTTTTCTAACTTTTGTGTGTTTTCGCAACAGAATGGCTCATATTTAAAACACTTACCCTTAGCTAGTTGAAAATGTGTATGAATTCTTCATTTTTAGCCGTATTGCAGAGGTAATAAAGGAACATTTTGCATTTTTTCTAACTTTTGTGTGTTTTCGCAACAGAATGGCTCATATTTAAAACACTTACCCTTAGCAAGATGTCAATTTGTATGAATTCTTCATTTTTAGCCGTTTTTCAGAGGTAATAAAGGAATATTTTGTTTTTTTTCTAACTTTTATGTGTTTTCGCAACAGAATGTCTCATATTTAAAACACTCACCCTTCGCTAGTTGAAAATGTGTATGAATTCTTCATTTTTACCCGTATTGCAGAGGTAATAAAGGAACATTTTGTATTTTTTCTAACTTTTGTGTGTTTTCGCAACAGAATGGCTCATATTTACAACACTTACCCTTAGCTAGTTCAAAATGTGTATGAATTCTTCATATTTACCCGTTTTGCAGAGGTAATAAAGGAATATTTTGTATTTTTTCTAACTTTTATGTGTTTTCGCAACAGAATGGCTCATATTTAAAACACTCACCATTAGCTAGTTGAAATGTGCATGAATTCTTAATATTTACACTGTTAGCAGAGGTAAGACAGTATTAAAGTGTATATTTTCTAACTTTTGTGAGATGTCTCAACATAATGGCTAAAATTTCCCCTATTTACAATTAGCTAGTTGAAGATGTGTATTAACATATCTATTTGTGCGGTATGGTAGATTTACTTTTGTAACATTTTGCATTTTTTCAAACGGGTTTTTTGGTATTAAATATACAGGCACAGCGTAGTATAATTTTACCTTTAGATAGTTGAAAATTTGGATGAATTCTTCATTTTTAGCCGTTTTGCAGAGGTAATAAAGGAATATTTTGTATTTTTTCTAACTTTTGTGTGTTTTCGCAACAGAATGGCTCATATTTAAAACACTTACCCTTAGCTAGTTGAAAATGTGTATGAATTCTTCATTTTTAGCCGTTTTGCAGAGGTAATAAAGGAATATTTTGTATTTTTTCTAACTTTTGTGTGTTTTCGCAACAGAATGGCTCATATTTAAAACACTTACCCTTAGCTAGTTGAAAATGTGTATGAATTCTTCATTTTTAGCCGTTTTGCAGAGGTAATAAAGGAATATTTTGTATTTTTTCTAACTTTTGTGTGTTTTCGCAACAGAATGGCTCATATTTAAAACACTTACCCTTAGCTAGTTGAAAATGTGTATGAATTCTTCATTTTTAGCCGTTTTGCAGAGGTAATAAAGGAATATTTTGTATTTTTTCTAACTTTTGTGTGTTTTCGCAACAGAATGGCTCATATTTAAAACACTTACCCTTAGCTAGTTGAAAATGTGTATGAATTCTTCATTTTTAGCCGTTTTGCAGAGGTAATAAAGGAATATTTTGTATTTTTTCTAACTTTTGTGTGTTTTCGCAACAGAATGGCTCATATTTAAAACACTTACCCTTAGCTAGTTGAAAATGTGTATGAATTCTTCATTTTTAGCCGTTTTGCAGAGGTAATAAAGGAATATTTTGTATTTTTTCTAACTTTTGTGTGTTTTCGCAACAGAATGGCTCATATTTAAAACACTTACCCTTAGCTAGTTGAAAATGTGTATGAATTCTTCATTTTTACCCGTATTGCAGAGGTAATAAAGGAATATTTTGTATTTTTTGTAACTTTGTGTGTTTTCGCAACAGAATGGCACATATTTAAAACACTTACCCTTAGCTAGTTGAAAATGTGTATGAATTCTTAATTTTTAGCCGTATTGCAGAGGTAATAAAGGAATATTTTGTATTTTTTCTAACTTTTGTGTGTATTCGCAACAGAATGGCTCATATTTAAAACACTTACCCTTAGCTAGTTGAAAATGTGTATGAATTCTTCATTTTTAGCCGTTTTGCAGAGGTAATAAAAGGAACATTTTTTATTTTTTCTAAATTTTGTGTGTTTTCGCAACAGAATGGCTCATATTTAAAACACTTACCCTTAGCTAGTTGAAAATGTGTATAAATTATTCATTTTTACCCGTATTGCAGAGGTAATAAAGGAATATTTTGTATTTTTTCTAACTTTTGTGTGTTTTCGCATATATATATATATATATATATATATATATATATATATATATATTTATGTTTGATAACTTTCCTTCTGTGAAAAGGGGCAAATTATTTCAATACTAACTTTTTTCTCTTCTTTTTAAGGCCAATTATGAAGAATCTCTGTCGCCGCCACCCACTAAGAAAGCGAAGGGCCAATAATGCGCCCACTGCGAAGGCAACAGTTGTGCAGTATGGTCGCTGGCCGAAGCCCCCCAAATACACTGGCCAATCCAACCTTCATATCGACTATTCAAGACCGACGCTGCCTGTACAAGCCGCAGTCCAATTTGTACAAGAATGTAACGCCACCGGTCCCTCCACCCTCCAACATGCACTACCTGGTCATTCAGGCACCCAAGCCCAGATGGATTATGCAAATGTAAGCAATTTTTCTTACCAATCTATTTCTTCCAATGTTTTTTAGTCTTTTCTTTTTCACTATTTTTCAACACTGTAAAAGTTTGTCTCAGAGATATTAAAAAAATCTAAGTTTGAACAATTATTCGTTATTATTTTATCATATCTTTGGTTTAGTCTGGTAGCTCTTTACTTTTACTCGAAAAGAGTTCCTCTTGTGGGAAATGCAAAATATGATGAAATTACGTTCCCATGGTTCTAATTCATATGCTTTAATTAGGGGGTTCAGGACTTGGTATGATATTCACTCTTTACTAGTACTAGAAAAGTGTTCATCTTGTTTGAACTGCAAAACGCGACGAGAGTACGTTCAACTAATTAGAATTCATTTCATTCAAGTAGATTGGTCAAGAGTTGGAACGAAAAAGGAATTTGCAGTGAAAGACTCATAAATGAATATTTAAATATGGTTTTCAGTGTTTTTTCCATCTAAAAAAATCAAAAAAAGACGAAATTACGTTCCCATCGTTCTAATTGATATCCTTTAATTAGGGGGGTCAGGACTTGGTACGAAAAAGGAATTTTCAGTGAAAGACTCATAAATATAGCTCTTAATACGGTTTTTCAGTGTTTTTTCCAACGAAAATAAGCAAAATACGACGAAATTACGTTCCCATGGTTCTAATTCGTATCCTTTAATTATGAAAAAGCTTGAAACAGTGATTTTGCGATAAGCCTTTAGCTGCAATTTACACCAAAAGGACAAGATACTTATCAAAAGCATGAAAATTAAAAAATGTAAAATGTATATTTTAATGAAATAATAGCCTTCTTAATAATTTAAAATCAATAAACCGTGGGAAGTGGTTTTCTTTAGTATTGTTTGTGAATGATTAAAAGATGATGAGTGACAGAAAACATTTTGAAACTAAACAAAACTTTAAATTTGGTAAATTGTCATATGTTGTCAAAATGTAATTTTTTCCTGAAATTGAAACCTCTTAGTTTAACTCAGGTATTGAACCTGTCGTAGATATAATTATTCAAAAATAAACTATCCCCGTAATAGAGAAAATTTAAGTTTGAACAATTATTCGCTGTTATTTCATCATATCGTTGGTTTAGTATGGTAGCTCTTTACTTTTACTCGAAGTGTCCTCTTGTTGGTAATAGTTTTTTAAAACTCTAATAAGTTTACCGCTAAACATAAGTTTACGTTTGAACAATTATTCGTTATTATTTCATCATATATTTGATTTAGTATATCTTTACTTTTAGTTTAAAAGTGTCCTCTTTTGGGAAAGAGTTTTTGTCACTTTAACTAGTATGGCATTGGACATAAGTTTACGTTTGAACAATTATTTAACTTTATTTCTGCTCATCTTTGATTTAATGTAGTAGCTCTTTACTTTTCTTTGAAAAACTTATTTTGTGGAAAGTTTATATATATATATATATATATATATATATATATATATATATATATATATATATATATATATATATATATATATATATATATATATATATATATATATATATATATATATATATATATATATATATATATGTGTGTGTGAGTTTTCGTATGTTTGTGTGTGTAAGTTTTGTGTGTGTGTGTGTGTGTGTAAGTTTTTTTGTGCATGTAATTTTTTGTGTGCATGTAAGTTTTCGTGTGCATGTGTAAGTTTTTGTGTGTGTGTGTGTGTGTGTCATTTTGTGTGTGTGTAAGTTTTTGCGTGTGTGTGTAAGTTTTCGTGTGTGTGTGTTGTAGTTTTGTGTGTGTGTGTGTGTGTGTGTGTGTGTGTGTATTATGTTTTGCGTGTGTGTGTGAGTTTTTTTTGTTTTCATTTTTTTTTTTTTTTTTATATGTGTGTGTGTGTCTGTGTTAGTTTTTGTGTGTGTGTAAGTTTTTTCATGTGTGTGTGTGTTTTCATGTGTGTGTGTTTTTTTTTTTTGTGTGTGTGTGTTTTTATGTTTTTTGGCGTGTGTTTGTTTTTTTTTTTTTTTTTATAGTTTTTGTTTTTGTTTGTGTGTGTGTGTTTGAGTTATTTTTTGTTTGTGTGTAATTTTTTGAGTTTGGGTGTGAGTTTTAGTGTGTGTGTGTGTGTAAGTTATGTGTGTGTGTGTGTGTGTAAGTTTTTGTGTGAATGTAAGTTTTTGTGTGCATGGTTTGTGTGTGTAAGTTTGTGTGTGTGTGTGCGTGTGTTTTGTGTGTGTGTTTTTGCGTGTGTGTGTAGTTTGGTGTGTGTGTAAGTTTCTGTGTGTGTGTGTGTTGTGTGTGTGTAAGTTTTGTGTGTGTGTGTTTGTGTGTGTAAGTTTTGTGTGCATGTGTGTGTGTGTGTGTAAGTTTTTGATGCGTGTGTGTGTATGTGTGTGTGAGTTTTCATGTGTGTGTGTGTTTTGCGTGTGTGTGTAGTTTTCGTGTGTGTGTGTGTAAGTTTTTGTGCGTGTGTGTAAGTTTTGTGTGTGTGTGTAAGTTTTTGTGTGCATTTAAGTTTTTGTGTGTATTTTAGTTTTTGTGTGTGTAAGTTTTTTTGTGTGTGTGTGTGTGTTTTAGGTTGTGTTTGATTGTAAGTTTTCGTGTGCATGTGTAAGTTTGTGTGTTTGTGTGTGTGTTTGTGTGAGTTTTTGTGTGTGTGTAAGTTTTGGCATGTGTGTGTAAGTTTTCGTGTGTGTGTGTTTGTAAGTTTTTGTGTGTGTGTGTGTGTATGTTTTTGTGCGTGTGTGTTTGTTTTTTTGTGTGTGTTAGTTTTTTGTGTGTGTTTGTTTTTGGGCGTGTTTGTTTGAGTTTTCGTGTGTGTGTGTGTGTGTGTGTGTAATTTTTGTGTGTGTGTGTGTGAGTTTTTGTGTGAATGTTAGTTTTTATGTGCATGTAAGTTTTCGTGTGCATGTGTAAGTTTTTTTGTGTGTGTGTGTGTGTGTTAGTTTTTGTGTGTGTGTGTGTAAGTTTTGGTGTGTGTGTGTAAGTTTTCGTGTGTGTGTGTGTGTAAGTTTTCGTGTGTGTGTTTAAGTTTTTGTGTGTGTGTGTGTGTGTAAGTTTTTGTGTGTGTGTAAGTTTTTGTGTGCATGTATGGGGACCGGGAGAGGGCCTTTGGGGCACAGGGAGGGCCTTTGGGGGTCCAGGGGGGGCAGTTGGGGGCCTGGAGAACATTTGTGGACCGGTGGAGGGCCTTTGGGACCCCGTTGGTCCTTTGGGAGCTCGATGGGCCTTTGGGGGGCCCGGGGATGGCCTTTGGGGGTCTGGGTGGGCCTTTGGGGGCGCCGGTGGCCCTTTGGGAGCTTGGGGGGCCTTTGAGGACCGGGGGCTTCCTTCGGGGTTGGGGTAGGAGGATTGGAACCCTTTGGGGTTGGGTTAGAGGACCTCACAACACTGTTCAAATGAAACTTGTGTATTATAACGACCACAGAGTTTCACCATTAAATTCTCTTCTAAAATCTCTTCAAAAATCATCTTTTAAAATGTCTCTAACTGTTTCGCCGAAATAGTTCCATAACCTGTCTAAAACAGTTTCGCGCAAATAATCCCTAAACGTAATTCAGCGTGTTCCTTTTGTTTTTGGCATCTCTGCGCTAATACATTTCAAATTAATAAGAAACCTGATTCCCGCGCTAAAACAATTCATCGCTAAGATGTTTCTTGGGGAATTGTTTCCATGGCCTTTGGCTATTAATATCCTTTGGAGTTCGAACAAAGGAGTTGTTTCCGAGGCAATGACATTAATGACTTGGATCTATTCCTGGAGAATCGTTTCTAGGCGAAAATTTTTAAAGTCTGACAGATGATGTCATTGGTTGATTGATCTGTCAAGAAAGGGGAATTAATTTGTTGTTTCTAAGGGGAATTATTGATTCACGATAGGTGAATTGAGGTCGACAGCACAGGTGTTCCACGGTCGAGGTTGTTGTTGTTGTAAGTGCACGCTCTCAGCGAATGTCAAGGTCGTTGTTGTTGTTGTTGACACATTGGAAATTTCGGTCATTGACCGATTACACAATCAAGTTCTCGGGAATTCACTTCCCCCTCGAGTCCTAGATCAATAACATTATTCCCGTTAGAATTCAATGCGCATGTGCAACCTTCGTTCCGGAGTTATTACACATAGAAACATCAAACAACATCGATCTTGGAAAAAGAGGTCATTGACCCCATTAACCACGTGTTCTCCCTAATGACTCTATGCCCATATATGGAGTCCCGTCAGTATTCTATGCCCATATAAGGACCATAAACCACGTGGTTCGTTCTGTGCTGGTACCCCCCATTCTACTAAGAACAGTGCGGTTTTAGAAAACGTAGAGGATGTGTCGACCAAATTTTCACTCTTAGGTTAATAATTGATAAGTGTCTGAGTTTTCAATTACCTTTGGTCTTCAGTTTTATAGATTATGAAAAAGCGTTCGATTCTGTTGATAGAAGAGCTTTAGTAAATTTATTTTCCTTGTATGGTATACCAGAAAAATACATTAAAGTGATTAGTGCTATGCACGAGAATAACACTGCTGCGGTTAAGGTAGGAAATGAAGTTAGCAGCTGGTTTTGTATTAAATCGGGGGTTAAGCAGGGTTGTGTTCTATCCCCCTTTATATGGATTATTTTGACGGACTTTGTTTTAAGGAGCACAGGAAAGGCAATGGGAGACCACGGAACCAAATGGGGAGGAAAAAGTCTCCTGGACTTGGATTGTGCTGATGATTTAAGCATCCTAGATTAAAGTCTGAGCAAAATGAATGAAGTTTTAGTGGCTTTGCGAGTTCAGGGTGCTAGAATTGGTTTGAAAATTAATGTTAAGAAGACTAAGTCACTAAGGCTAGGAATAAGTGAAGATGAAAAGGTGACGTTGGATAATGAAAAGATTGATCAGATGGGCAGCTTCACTTACCTTGGTAGTATTATTAGTAAAGATGGTGGGAGCAGTGAAGATGTTAAAAGTAGAATAGCCAAGGCTCAGGGTGTTTTTTTCAGAGTTAAAAAAAATTTTGAAGAATAGAAAGATAAGTCTGCAAACCAAGATTGGAATATTAGAAGCTACAGTGATGACAGTTGTCAAATATGGCTCTGAAGCATGGACGCTCCAAAAAGCGGATGAAGAATTGCTAGATATTTTCCAGAGAAATTGCTAAAGGACTGTTCTGGGTACCCGGCTGACTGACCGTATTTCAAATAATAGGCTATACGAAAAATGTGGTTCAATACCGCTCTCTAGGGCTATAATGAAAGAAAGGGTGGCTAGGGCACGTTATGCGGATGAAGGATGACAGATTGCCGAAGATTGTTCTTTTTCGCCAACCGTCTAGGGCTATACAGAATGCAGTCTGGCCTCGATTGTGGCGGGAGTACGTCATAAAGAAGAATTTAAAGGAAATGTGAACTTCGCGGGCGGGTGTAAAAAGGAAGGCTTTGACTAGATTTCAATGGAGGATGAGTGTGAATATCAGTGTTAGCCTCAGTCGGCTTGGTGCTGTGGTGAGTTGTTAGTAGTAGTGGTAGTAGTAGTAGTAGTAGTTCTAGGCAAGACTGTTAGTCTATTTTGGAATAAAAAACGAACAGAAATTAATTAGAAAACTCTCCAAAAAAGAAGTTTTTTAAGAAAAGTAAAGGCCAAATTAAACTTAAGATCAGAAGAAATAGAAACCTAAAATAACTAAAACTCAAAAAGACCAGAAATTACTATTAAAGAATAAATGAAACCCAAAACCAACAGAAATTAAATAAACAATCATAGCAAAAAAAACATACAATAGGTACTAACATAAATATGCAAAATTAAGCAAATTAAGCTAATGATTATGCAAATGAAACTTGAAACGAACAAAGATCATTACAAACAAGACTTTGGGAACCTTTTATGCCCCCAGGATACAACACTTGCTCCCGGGCTCTGGGAGGTTGTTTTGACCCTTGAATTTTGTTATCTGATCTTTTGACTTATTTTAACAAAATGGCTATCTCAAAAATTCGATCAGATGGATTTTGAGTAAAAGGGCTCTTAAAAAAGGGAACTAGAACCTTCAATTTCCAATACAATGAGCCTCCGATGAAGTTTATACGATCATTCCTTCCACAAAAATCTTGCATGCCTCGGGGCATAATTTACATCACTTGCCCCCTGGGGGGGGGGGTTCTGAGTTTTGTTATATGATCTTTGGTCTATTTCTGACAAAACGAAAATCTAAAAAATTTGATCAGACACATTTGAGGAAAATACCCTGGGGGGGGGGGGGGGTGGCTAGTTGCCATTAGATTATTTTTGGCTCCTTTTTTTGTTTTGTTTTTTGTTTTGACTCTCAAAAAAGGAACTAGTTCTTTCGATTTCTAGTCATTTGAGTCCCTTCCAAAGTTTATCTTCTCCATAAAAGCCATAAATGCCCCCGGGCATAAGTTACAACCCTTCCTCAGGTTCTGGGGGAGGGTATGTTAACCCCGAAGTTTTTTTTATCTGATCGTTGGAATATTTCAATTGAAATGGGTATCCCGAAATTCTGATTAAATACATTTGGGGGAAAGAGGGTGTGTGTGAGGACTGTGGGGGTAGATACACTCCGTTTACTTTTGACTCTTAAAACGGTTACTAGTACTTTCAATTTGTTATCAAATAATCCACCTCTGAAATTTATATGACCACTCTTTAAATAAAAACCTTATATGCCCCCGTTGCAAAACTTACAACACTTGCCCGCGGACTCTGAGGAGCTGTGTCAACCATGGAGTTTTTGTTATTTAATCTTTAAACTGTTTGGAATAAAATGGCTGTCTAAAAATTTTGATCTTATGCATTTGGGAAAAAAGGCCCTTGCGGTGGGGGGTTCTAGTTGCCCTCCGATCACTTTTGACTTAAAAACGGCACTAGAAATTCCGATTTCCAATCGAATGAGCCCCTCTCCTGAGTTTATACTAAACCTTATATACCCCAGGGGCATAACTGACAACACTTGCCCCTGGGTTCTGGGGGAGGGCTGTGTTATCCCTCGAGTCTTTTGTTATATGATTTGTGGTCTATTTTAAACAAAATGGCTACATAAAAAGTTTGATCGGACGCATTTGGGGGAAAAGGGTTTGTAGTCGGGGGGGGGGGGGGGAGGGACAGGCTAGTTGTCCTCCGATCGCTTTTGACTCTTAAAAAGTGAACTAGAACTTTGAATTTCGAATCAAATAAGCCCTCTCTGAAGTTTGTACGAGCGTTAAACCAAATTTCAAAAAGAGATAAAATCTTTTTAATATTTTGGTGACATATGCAGTGACCGTCATCAGTAGTAAAACTACTAAGTTTTACTGCTGTAAGAGCCCATCCAATTCTGAGACATCAAACATGTACTTTTCATGTATATATGCTCCTTTTTGGTTCAATGTAAACAAAAATCATATTTTTTATTTCTATCAAAATCTGTTAACTATAGTATTGAAAAACCTTATTATGTCATTAGAAATTGTCAGATAATAATATCTTTTGGGATGTCAAAATACATATTTTAAGTTTTAATATTGTTCTTTACTTTCCTTTGAGTATCCAAACTCAAAGAAATCTACATATTTAATTCAAGATTTCTCCCTTTAATAATATCTGAAAGTTTCATTCCAATACGTTTATCCAACCTAAGATATAAGAAATGACAAATGGGGAATCCCTGCTCATATAAATAAAAAAATAGTATTACCAATGGTATTCAGGGGCATCGCTCAAGCCCATTCGAACGAAGATTTTCCATGGTTGTTTGGGCATTCTGCGGTAAATAGGTTGGTGCGGCAATATACTATATGGGATGCACTCACTGAAATCCAAGAGTGGTATACCACTTTTAGTGTATGCAGCCATTGTTTTAAAAGGATGTGAAAAATTGGTCTCTCCAGAAGTAAGAAATAATTGGTTGGCTTAAGAAGTTATGCCACAGATTTAAGCTAATGAATTAAAGCACAATTTTTTATATAAAGTATAGGGCGTTTTTGCTGGATATTGCCATGTTTAAGAATAAATAAATAAAAAATTAATCTTAAGATGTGCTACAAAAGCAAAAGTTCTGCGTGATAGCCTTAGAGTTATACTTAATTAAAATGGAACATTTTCTTAAAAAGACATCTCAGCGAAATCCTTTACTTATTTGAAAGCTTTTGGTTGTATCATTTTCTAAATCCAATTTTCACTGCTAAGTTTTCAGTCATACATCGGGTTGAGAATGTTAGCTATTAAGTTATATTTGGCAAATAGTAAATCTCTTGCGTCATATTCTTAGAGATAGCAGAAACTTAAAACCGCTTTTATCTCCAAAGGAACCGGAAAATAAAAGGAACGTGTCTTTTCTACAACCTGGAAAGTGAAAACCTTTCCGACTAACGACTAAAGCACGGGGTTGATATGACATATTATTAAGCATGGCTTTGTCTTACCTTTGGAAAACATGAAATGTTATGTAGAACAAAAGACTTTATAATACATCTGCTCTTGTGTTACGATATCCAAAAGAAATGTTCTAGAACGTTTTCAATTTTGAAAACGATTTTAGAAAGTTTTATTTAAAGTGATTCTTCCGTTATCTAATAAATATGAAAATGAATCTATCTTCTTTCCATGCTTTATACAAAATTTCAAAGTCCTCATCAGAGGCAACAATATATGCCTATAGTAAAGGCCATGCGGCTTCAATGTTTTATTAATTAATAATATTTTTTTCCCAGAGGCACATCATGTGGAAGAGATATTCGTACAAACTTCAGAGGGGACTCATTCGATTAGAAATCGGAACTTCTAGTGCCCTTCTTAAGAGTAAAAGTGATTGGAGTAGCCCCCACGCCCTTTTTTCCCCAAATGCATCCGATAACAAATTTGAGATAGTCATTTTATTAAAAATAGTTCAAATATCAGATAACAAAAACTACGGTGCACACACAACCCTCCACTTTCAACACTTTCAGAGATTGCTCAAGCGGGAATGTTGAACCTAGTTCATAGATTATTTTGAGTTCAAGCCTTCAAAGGAATGTAAAGAGCAATATTTAGACCTAAGACATACATAAGAAAAAATCTTCGAGAGGTCTCCGAAGCAACACCTTTCGAAGACATTATTTATCAAAGACTTCAATATAGCCGTTGAACTATGACAATTGGATACGAACTTGCGCAGTCAACTTTAGATAGCTCTTTTCTTAGTAAAATAAAACACACACATTTTAAGTTTTTGAAAAAAAGATTAGAATATTTCAAAGGTAGATAGTTTCAAAAACATGAAATGTTATGCAGAACAAAAAACTTTATAATACAAATAGTCTTGTGTCGCGACATCCAAAAGTAGCATTTTAAAAGGTTTTCAATTTTGAGAACGACTCTAGAAAGTTTTTTGAAAGCAATACTTCGATAATCTAATCAATATGAAAATTAATATACATTTGTTTCCATGCTTTATAAGAAATTCCACAATCCTCACAAGCAATACTTAAAAAAATATGCACTCAAGGCTGTTAATCACCTGGAAAACATCAAGCCATAAAAAAGTTCATTGAACTGTAGGGTATGGTAGTCTTCTTATCCCTTTTCGCTACCACTACTTATGCTAGTCATGACACAATACGCTTTGGTTAAGGAAGGGGGGGGGGTTAAAGAAGAGTTAGAATCGCCTTTTTTGGCTTTCATCAGCATCGTTGAAGAACCAAGCTAAAAAGCTGAGATTAAGAAGTAGGCCTATATCATGCCAAAATGTAAAAATATCCAGATTAGGCACATATGGTAGAATTCTATTCGGGTAAAGAGGAAAGAGTTCAAGCTTAAAAGTTGCCAATGTTGGGTACTAAAATTATGTCTTAACTAATTTTGTTTTTCATAAATTGCCCTCGTCTCCTTTATTAATCAAGTTTTCTACGAAACTGTAAAATATTAATAGAAAAATGAAATACACATGGATTAACTGTAAGGACAGCATCATTTTACTCCAGTGTAGCTGAAATTTATCTTTTTATTTATTTAAACGAGTATGAACGAAATTCCCCTTTTTGAAATGTCCTTAATGGGGTTGGAAAACTGTCTCTTTTCCATGTTCGATTGGAGTTCAACTTTGTTATTTCCCATTTCCGCTTTGTTCGCTGGTGGGTGACTTACCGAGGCTTCTGGTGACGAAAACAGATGGATAATTTTAAACTTTTTTTTGCTGTTCTTTAGTTTTTTCCACCAGGAAAATATTTTTCCTTCCAAGTTATTTTATGGCTTACTTGACCCATCTTTTCTATTGCCTCATTTTAAGTTGTTTTTTCAATATTATTCCATCCTTTTTACGATCGACTGGGTTTACATTGATTTGAGAAATATAAAAATAAAATATTGTATTTGGGATTCAGATATACTTAGTTTATTTTAGTGGTTAGGCTGCCAAATCGATTAACTCCATAACATAAACAACCTTTTGCCAATTTGGCAAATTGGCATCAAGCAAATATTTTGATTAGCCAATACTGCATCAGTCTTATTTTGTTGATAAAAATGTTTTAGATAAGTTTGTCTTTGTTTATAATTTTGACCATTTAGAATATGTTTAGATTACATTTTTATGCCGATACATTTTAATCATTTTTGGTCAATTTGGGCTATTTATCTTCATTTCCCTCGCCCCTCAAGAAGGTACGAATAGGAGTCTTTGTTTTGAAGGAGTCTTCAAAAAACCCACGAAGAATTAACTTTGTCTTGGGGTTGCATGGGTCATTTACCCCTAGAGGTACATTTTTTATATGTGTCAGAGATAATGAGAAAAACGGCAGTCTCTGAATTAGGAAGGGGATTAAGGAGGTGTCTCGGGAGGAAAACAGGGCAAAGGAGAGGAGCTGATTGCTCATCAATCTTACCTTATCCTTAAAAATACCAATAGATCTTACAGTTTCATATCTAACGAGGCCCTCCCAATACCCTAAGACTACCTGTTATATAATAGGTGGCTCGAAAAAAAAGAAATACAAACACGACTCTGATTATCTCTAGAATTTTTGTATACTCTTTTTCCTTCATTTTTGGGTTCATAACATGCTGATAAGCAAAAAGAAAGAAACACATTCTTATACTTGAATGGAACAAAAGCCTAAAAAGGGAAAAAACTTGTGTTGTTAACAAAACTAGTCCTTTAGCCTATAAAGCGGGTCATACATTAGAAACAAGACAGTAATTGACATTGACGACATTCAATATCGGTTTCGACCTCTGCAAAATAAACAATAGAATACTTCGCGTTTATCAACAAGATGCCACCGCAAAAAAAAAATCCGGAAAGAAGTATATACATGTAACGTACTATTCTTATTTCCTAGCTTTTTAGAGACAATCTTCTCATTAAGAGCTATGAAAAGACAGGAAGGAAGTCTCAGAGACTCAGCTTGGCTAACTGAACATCGTGATGTTAACAGGAGTCAATGCATTGTAAAACATTAATCTATGGAGCTATCTATCATGGAAGTTTCAGCGTCATGAAAAACGACATCGGGATAGAAATATGACAGAAATATAAAGATGGAAAATCTAAAACTATGGGATATCGTTACGGGATGTTTAGCGTCATTTTCCAATCAAAAAAGAATCATTAAAGAAAAGTGGACCGTATTTGTGTTAGAGTTATAAACTTTTTTTTATTTAAAAAGTAGCCACATATTTTACTAGTAATTGCGACTTTTCTGTTGCAAATTTTACATATTATTGTCGGGAATACTGAAAGTTCAAAGAAAATGCTTCGAAAATTGTTATAAACAAAATAAAAATATAGAAATGTACAACAATGGGCAAAACTTTTAATGAAGACAGCCGTGTTTGACTATTCAGGTTGATTAGGAATTAAGGTAGATAAAACTAGAGTCGCTGGTTTGCTACTGGGGTCGAGCCTCTGTAGATCAGTCGGGACAGTAGCTTACTAATTTCGGTACCCAAGAGAATTCTAGGTATCTAAAATCGGGGATGCTGGCTGCTAATTTCGGTGCTGAACAAAATCGATATATGAATGAAGATACCATGATAGTACATTCGGTGGGTATCGATGGGACCACTACTTGTAAAAATCGCTTTCCTAAGAAAACCGTAGTCAGTAATGGTGATGAAAGAAACTAGGGAATAAATATTTGTTTATGTACTGCCCCACCCGTCTCCCCATGATAGAAAATAATTATGGTTATATCAATGAAACATTTATGTCTTCTTCAAAATGTCCTTGGTTGATCTAACCAGGAACAATTACAGGAAAAAACTTCCCAGGAGTAACATCCCTTGGAACAGGCACACCATTAGGAGGGGGCTTTTAAATACTCCTACATTTTAAAAGTATATTTCTTTTTCATCTTTATTCAGCAGAAAAAATGGAAAAGCTCCCATCCAGGATTTTGAAAAATACTTTTTTAGTCTTCATTTAAAATACAAAAAAAAAAAATCTTGCCCTCCTCCCTATTCTTGTGAATTGATACCAATGCTCGGAAACAAATTACAAAATTGTCAGAACCAAAATCTCAGGACAAATGAATTAGGAAGCTGCTTTCCCGACAATAGATACCCTTAGATCCAAAATTAGCAAATTACTGCACCGATTTTAAGTCCCAAAGAATGCCGATCTGGGTACAGAAGACCCAATTTTTAGCGAAAACCGAATTAAATGTACATTACGATTTTTTTCTGTAATTTTTTATCTGTAAGCAAGGAAGATATTCCTTTTTCGAGGTTACTTGCTTCAAAAAAGCCACTGTTTTCCAATATTCTTCTCTTTAACCTAGTAACTTTAATTTGCAGTTTATCAAATCTGTGCTTAAATTTTTTTCCAAAGAATGTGTTATGGTTTTAAATGGAAGAAGTCAATCTCATTATTTTTACTCCTGCTTCAAAATTTGTTTGGAAATGCATCCCAAACAGTCGCTCTTATTTTCCATAGTCAAAAACATCAGCTAGGGGATTTACAAATCATAGTCAAAAATATCAGTGGTGGCGATCTACTTCTGGCTAGAGCCATGTGCCTTCAATGTATTCTTTATTTATTTGTTTTCCCCCAGCCATTTCGTGTGGAAGGGTTGGTCGTAAAGACTTCATAGTGGGCTCATGAAGATATCCAATCGAAATTTTCAAATCACAATTTTGTTTAAATTGATAAAAGTCCAGTAAATATGTTTCCGGGGATGACATGAACCCATAGCCCCTGGGACAGGGGTGGAACGCAAATAATACAAATAGCTAATTGTTTTTGCATATGTTTTACAGTGTAAAAGGGCTCCGTTGAAGTCGGACGTGAGAATGGCTTGAAACTTTTAGGGATCACTCTCTGGGAATCAAAGAAAGGATCAAAAATTGTGTAGTGGGGGGAGAGCGGTAGGGATCCGAAAATAAAAGAAAATCTTTCGTCCCTGATCAGTTTGAAACTTACAGCCATAAGTTGCTTGGCCAAGAAGAGCCTAATGAAACAGAAAAAAAAATGTTTCGGAGCACACCTCAACCCCTCCAAAAACAGGGCCTAAATACGGGCTGTTTTTTTTTACAGATTAGTTCGAAACTTATATCTTTAAATTATTAGGCTAAGAAGGCGACAATACAAAAACAGAAGAAATTTTTGTTTCCCCAAAACGGATGTGACAAAGGGCCAACCAACTTTCTTCCTTGGCCACTGTTCATGGAAGGGTTGATCACAGAAGCTTTGAAGGGATCTGTTCAATTAGAAATTGGAAGTTCTAGTCCCATTTAGAGGGAGAAATTTTTTCCAGGGCAAAAAGCATCATTCCCGAACCCTTTTCTGCTAGCCAGCTGCCCCCGTAAGACGTAAGCTATCGGATCCGAATGTTAAAATAGACATTTTGTTAAGAAACGCCGTAGGTTCTAATAAGAATTCTTTAAAGATCATCATCATCACAAAGCAGGGGCAATAGCTTTTAAATATTTTAATTAGGCTTTGTTCACAGATATGTTTTAGTTGAAAATCTCTTAGAGATCGTTCCCTACGCCAAGATTCTGAGATCTTCCCAAGGGTATACTCTTGAACAACACCCGTGCCTGAGTAAACCAGAAGGCCCTATGTACATTCAAGTTTTTAGGTTATCTGTAATGTCTCGGGAACAGCTTGAGGGATCGATTTGAAGTATTCAGGGAGTCTCTGGGTAGAGGACGGGGTTAAGTGGATCCCAAATTCTTTCTTGGGGGAAGGCGCGAGGCAGATCGAAAGCTTGAGATTGATTTTTTTTTTTGGGGGGGGGGGCTATAAAGCTTTTGTCTCTAATCCGCCAAAATGTTTTTGCTCAATTAGCCCCTATGAGAATTTTAGTGTACGAACAGTTACGTAGCGAGGTAAATCCAGAGATAGTATGTGCTACCTGGTTGTCAAAATTGCCAATCTGTAGATCGTGTGATATTGTAATATCACGCAAAGGACTTCGGTTATCAACTTGAAACTTTCAGGGATGGTTGAGGACGGTGTGGACATTGAACTGCAACTTTGGGAGAGAGAATCAAAAGGGGCAATATTCACCCGAGTTTTTAAATTACCTACAAATTTCAACTGAAGAAGGGGGGAGAGGTGGATCGAAAGGCAATGTTTGTACCTAGGCCATCAAAGCATATCTGCAATATGCCGGGAACGGTTTGGGGAAGAGCTTGAAAATGTAATGCAATTTTGGGGAGATGAGGTAGGAGGCCGGACAAGAGGACATTAATTCATTATAGGGGGCTGGGAAAGGGTTAAACAACTCCTATTTCTAATCCACCTTTTCTGCACTATAGGCTCCAATGATACTTACAATCTACACATAGTTAAGTAGCGAGTTAAATCGACAGACGCCATGTGTTATCAGTTTATCAAAATAGCATTTCCGCAATATATCAGGAAAAACAGCTTGGGGTATCATCTTGAAGCTTTCAAGGAGTGTCGAGGGAGGGTAAGTGGACGTATAACTGTAATTTCAGGGGCAAGGTGGAATTTAAGTCAAAAGACACTTCTTGCATTCAGGCTATAAAATACATCATCTGAAATATCTCGGAAATGACTGGGCGATGGAGTTGTAAAATTCAGGTATTATAAGAGAAAAAGGGGGAGGGACAGGGGGACTTTAAATTCTGTGCTGGGATACGAGGCTAATATGCTTTGTCTCCGATCAACCAACACATTTTTACAATATATGTAAGCTCCAATTGGACTTTTGATGTAAGCACCATTAAGTAGCGAGGTAAACCAAAAGACACTTTGTGTTGCCAGGTTGCAAAATCGTGCTTACACAATATCACTACGCTTCCCCAATTTTGACTACTTTTATGTTCGACTTACGACTGTGACTTGCGACTGGGACAGTCGCAGGTCGTGTGCAAACTGTTAATGTGAAAACGCACAACTGAAATACCGATTGCGGCTGCTTGCGACTAAGACTAATTGTGACTGCAACTGTGACTGCTTGGATCTGTGAGAGTAACTACTTACGAATTTCACTACTTGCGACCGGAACTACTTGTAACTGCAACTACTGGATGCTCCGACTACTTGTGATTCAGACTGCCACTAAAGTTACTTGCGCTTGCGTCAGTGACTGCCTACGACTAAGACTGTTTGAGGCTGTGACTACTTGCAACTACGACTATTTGCAACTGCAACAATTTGTGCCCGTGAAGACTTTCAACTATGACTACTTACGACTCCGACAACTTGCGACTGTATCTGCAACCACTTGCGACTGTGAAAACGAATGCATTTCGACTGCTATTGATGCTGCTTGAAACTTTGATTATTTTCTGCTGTGACTGCAACTGCTTACGACTGCGAGTGCAAAGCTTGTGACTGCGAATTTGACAACTCTTGAATACAACTGCTACTACTTGTGACTGTGACTACTAGTACTGTACTACCATTACTACTGCGATTGCAACTGTGACTAGAAATACTAATGTAACTTCTACTATTACAACTAGGGCTAATTGCAGTCTGCTTTTCAAAATAAAATAGTGCATCCACGTTGTCAAAAGGACTTATCTGCAATATATTACGAATGGCTAAGGTTATTAAGTTAAAAATTTTAGGGAAAGTTTAGGAAAGTGTAGCACTAAATCAAAAGACAGTAAGTGCATATAAGTTGTCAAAAGGAGGTATCTATATTGATCTCCGAAACAGGAGAGGGTATTAAGTTGAAACTTTCATGAAATGCGAAGGGGGGTGTTAAACAGGATTAAAATGAAGTATATGCATCAAGAACAGTTAGGTAAGGGTATAAATTTGAAATATTAAAAGAATATTGAGGAGGGTTTTGAACTTAAAGACGTTATGTGCATCCCAGTTGTCAATGGGCGTAGCTGTAATATCTCATGAATAGCTAATATTATTAAGTAAAGACTTTCAGGAAATGTTGATTGAAATGTTGAACTAAATCAAAAGAAACCATATACATCCTGGTTGTCAAAATGGCATGTCCGCAATATCTCAGGAATAGTTAAGGATATTAAGTTGAAACTTTCAGAGAATGCTGAGAGGGATGTTGAACTTAATAAAATTCAACTATTTGCATCTCCATTGTCAAAAGGGTGTATCTGCAATATGTCAGGATTCAATAATGGTATTTATTTGAAACTTTCAGGGGATGTTGAACTAAATCAAAAGATACTACGTGTATCTAGCTTGAAAAATGATGCGTGCAATATATAATTTCTGATACCACACTGGCCAATCATGACAAAACAAAAAATCTTTAATAAGAAAGACACTTGTCTAAGACATAGTGTTAGACATAAAATTAGAATCGGACATTTTAATTCTTAACGAAGACGTAAAAATATGGAGAAAAATTTACCAATAACAAAATTTTGGCCACAAAATGAACAAAGTTAATTTTAAAAGACTTTTCGAAACAGAAATTTTTCAAAGAATAGTAAAGAGTCATGTTAAAATGTGAAGCCATATTAAACTAGTACAGATAAAGTCCTAGAAACATACCAAAGAATATATAAAACCAAAAACAGACAGAAATTAAAATAAATGATCATATCAGTCTTAAAGGCAATATATACTGATGGATATGAATAAATAAATATTAAAATAAATAAAAGATAAAATTGATATTCAACTCAAACTTAAAACTAGCAAAAACTGCAAAAAATAGGAGTTGGGCTAGTGCTTCCTTCCTCCTCTTCAAGCCTTAAAAATTCTAAAGGTTACTGCAAGGCCCCCCCCCCCCGAAATGTTCTTTTGACTCGTAGAAACGCAACAAAAATGGATATAAACAATTTTTTTATGCGTTTTTTTGTATACCCCCCTCCCGAAAAAAATCTTTGAGTAAAACCCCCTCCGAAAAACAATACTGGGTACGGCTTTGGGCTACTGAGTCCTTTGGGCTATACTGAAAACGAAACATATTATAAATAATGTTTCATTTATATCATCGAAAAGTAAAAAAAAAGTGAAATAAAATCTTGAATTGCTGAGATTTCCAGGAATTAATATTGTTGTACATATTAGTCGTCATATTAATATTTTTATATTATCTCTTATGAATTTATTTTCATTAGTTCTTTACAGTCATCTTCATTGCTATAGTGTTTTCTATTTTATTTTTTGTCGAGGTTTGGAAAAATTTAGGCACACTGTTGAAAATAAATACAGTTTTTAATAAAACACAAATGACGCAATAGGCTTTAAAACTTTTACGGTTAGGAAAGGGGGAAGGGGGCAGTAGCCAAACTCCTGTTTGCAGTAATATTTTTATTTTTTTTCTTGGCTTTAATTTTCAGTTTAATTTTTACTCATTTTAAGATTTATTTATTCATCCAAATCAGTATCTGTCATCTTGATTTGTGATATGAACATTTATTTTTATTTCTGTTTGTTTTAGGTTTCATTTATTCTTTGATAGTCTGTTTTTGATTAATTTGAATTTGAATCCCCAAACAACTTCATTTCTGCTTGTTTTAAGTTTGACATGGTTCTTTACTTTTCTTTAAAAACTTTTTTGTCTGACAGTTGTTTCAAATTCATATATAAAAACTAAGCGTAAAGTAAAATATTTCAATTTAACCGTGATATAAAAGGTTTCTGGTAGCATTTGCCTCCCTCTCTTGGGAAGATCCCTGATAACGCTCAAGATGCCGCTCCGCCTCCCCACCTTAATGCAGGTGAGGATACAAATACAATCTTTTATGATACAAGGAAAAAAAAATTGGAAATAAAAGGGGAGCTATCACCCTGTATCACTAAAATTCAGGTTTAATCGAAATGAGGGGAGATTAGAGAGCAATTTATATCCCTCTCCAAACCCTCTTCTATATTTAACTGAACGCTCACGGAAAGCAACAAAACTTGCATAAAAAAGCAATTTTTAAGACGAAAGATACCCCCTCCCTCAATCTACGTAATGAACCACTGGCCCTCTTTCATTTAAGCTGAATCAAAATCATGCATAACTATACATAATTTTATGAAAAATTAATTGAATCAACTTGGTTAAACGAAACTTTAGAATAAGTATCTATGTTAACTGTTGACTTTGTATCTGCTAGGTGATTTTTTAGAGACAAATGTCTCATTGTGCGGCGTCACTGCCTCTGAAACTGGATAGCTCAACATAAAGTTTTTTAATTGATGTAAATCGATTGCTATCTCAGAATTTTTAGTCGATTAAACTTTACCCTCTTTGAGTCTGAATTATAATTAGGTGCCACAAAATAGCAGAAAACGTCACTTTACTGTGGCACAATCTTTTCGGATTCTTAAAAGTTTCGACAGTGTTCTCTGAAGTGCTTTCATCAGATATCTTGCTCCTTTGGGAGTGTTTTTCTAATTTTGGAGACTAAAGGGAACATTTTTAGGTTTTGATGGGCTGCTTTAAACTTTATAAATATCTTATATTGGTAATCACCCTAAAAACATTCTTTGATGTATTGATATGATTCTTTTGATATATTTATTGTTATCAAAACATCTCATATTAAGGTTTCGGCTACTATTAGCCCTGGTCTCTCCTTATTTATAGTTAGTTACCAAAAACTGTTTAATTAATCAAATAATGTTGAGCAGTTCGTTTAGTAACAATGGATGGTAAGCGCGTTGTATTGCTATCTAGACGTTTGGGTTCCTAGATGTCGTAATCGCAGAACTGCTAAAAATGATTCCTAATACGGTTATGGAAAGCAAAGCTTTTGAACTATTAAGCTATTGACGGTTAATTCTCAGTTGGATGTTCAATTTTATGTTCTGTTAGAAGTAAGTCACCTTTTGAAAAATTCTCAGAAAAATAACTCCTATTTCCAACGAGTTTTCTTTCTGTACGCATAAGTTAAAGAAAAGACATAACACAATTTAGAAAAATTTGAAACTTCCGAGTGACTGAAAAACAAATAAGATTATCAAAAATGGGTTACGGAATTCAAAAGCTGCTTCTTGGAATATATTTTACAGAACATGAAAAACTGAAAACTAGTTTTTTTGTTATTGAGTATTAATAACAACCAGTTGTTTCTGTGTGGAAGATTTTTTTTACTTCCAAGACATGGCAAAAATAACCTTGATATGGGAAGAGTTATTTTCTTTCTGTACGTATAAATTAGAAGAGAGGATATAACACATTTTAGAAAAATCTGAAACTTCCTAGCATCTGAAAAAAAACAAATGAAATTGTCAAAAACAAACTAAACTTACCGTTAGAAAACTTCGAGTTTAAAAAAGGGTTTCAAAATATCATTTTATCCAAAATTTCATATAACCTGTTTTGAAATAATATAGTCAAACTTACTATACCTTGTATATCCTGCTCTGTTTCTAAACCCTTGATCTTATTTTCTACTCCTCCGATATGGTTAAATTCCTATTTTTGTGTACTTTACATACAAGCAGTCTTGTCTGGTGTGTCAGTTCTTACTAATATATAAAAGCAAAAAGCTTTTCTACCCCATTAAATACAAAAAAATAAAGAATGAAAATGTAAGTTCAGTATGTAAAGATTATTAGCTTTTAATTTTGTTTTCTATTTTACCACAAAATGTTGCTAGCAAAATCATTTACGATAGGGGTTTGTCCGCCGATCCGTTGTTATGTGAAATACTGATTTAGCAGAAGGGCAATTTTATAATTTGTTCGAAAGAATTTCAGTTACTTTAAACGAAAAAGTTAGCTCCGAGAACCGGCAAGAGGTTTTCTGTGTTGCTGATGATCTGGAAACTGCCAATAAAATAAGGAAAAAAACTCACTTAAGCCTAATGGATACGCGAAACTGGAGACAATGTAAATTTTTATTTTTCGATACGTCTTTTAAAGAAATTAATTAAAAAAACTCCGAAAAATAAGTTTTTCAAAGAAAAATAAAGGCTATTTTAAACTTAAGCTCAGAAGATATGAATACCTGTTAAAATTCAAATTCAAGACGACCAAAAATTACTATCAAAGAATAAATGAAACACAAAACGAACAGAAATTAAATAAACAATCATAGCAAAAAACATACAACAAGTAATAATATAAATGAATAAATAGACCTTAAAGCGAGTAATGCTTAGATTGAACATGAAAATCAAGCTTAAAACGAAAAAAAAATATTTTCCTATTGAAGTATAAATGATACTTAAAACGAACAGAAATTAAATAAACAATCAATGTAAACAAACCTACAATATACATTAATGTAAATGAAAAAAATAAATCTTAAAACGAGTGAAACTAAAATTGAATATGCAAATGAAGTTTGAATCGAATAAAAATAACTACAAACAAGAGGTTGGGCATCGCCTCGCTGCAGAAGCCTAAAACCTACTGCGTCATTGGCGCTTTACTGAAAACGAATTATATTACAAACGTTTTCTTTTGTGCTTAATATTGAAAATAAATATTAAAATTACTTTAAAATTTTGAACTGATGAACTTTCAGCAATTAATATTATTATACATCAAATAGTCAGTTTAATTTATTAGTTCTATCCAAGATTGTTCAAGACAAATATAGTTTCACTACAAACAAGAGTTTTGATACTGCCCCCTTCTTTAACTGCATAAACCTAAAGCCTACTGCGTCATTGGAGCTACACTGAAAATGAATTTCTCTTATATTAAAATTTATTCTTTTCCAGTTCTTACAGCATTGAAAATGAAAATAAAAATTACAGTGAAAAATAAATCTTAAACTGATGGATCTTTCAACAAATAATATCATTATATATCTAATATTCAATTCTATTTTGTTTATACTTTCCAAGACTGTTCAAGACTCATATAGTTTTCAGTAAGGCGCCAGTGAAGCAGTAGGTTTTAGGCTTCTGCAGTGAGGCAATACCCAAACTCTTGTTTGTAGTTATTTTTATTCGATTCAAACTTGATTTGCATATTCAATTTAAGTTTCACTCGTTTTAAGATTTATTTATTCATTTACATTAATATATATTTTATGTTTGTTCGCATTGATTGTTTATTTGATTTTTGTTCGTTTTATGTTTCATTTATACTTTAATAGTAAACTATTTTTTTTCGTTTTAAGCTTAGTAGACTAAACTAAAACTCTAAACTAAAAATCTTAACTAAAACTAAACTACAAATTTAAACTAAAAATCTTAACTAAAACTAAACTATAAGTCTTAATTAAACTAAAACTCTTAACTAAAACTAAAGTAAACTATAACTCGAGCTAAAATTCTAAGCTAACACTCTAAATTAAAACTCTAGACTCTAAACTAGAGCTAAACTAAACTATAACTCTAACTAAAACTCTAAACTCTAAACTAAAACTCTTATCTAAAACTAAATAACACCTCTAAACTAAAATTCTTAGCTAAAACTAAACTAAACTATAACTCTAACTAAAACTCAAAGCTAAGACTCTAAACTAAAACTCTGAATTGAAACTAAACTAAACTACAACTCTAACTAAAACTCTACGCTAAGATTCAAAACTAAAACTCCAATATCTAAACTAAAACTCTTAACTAAAACGAAACTTAAACTATAACTCTAACTAAAACTCTAAAGTAAAACTTTAAAGTAAAACTATAAACTCTAAACTAAAACTCTTAAGTAAAACTAAACTAGAGATCTAAACTAATGCTCCTAACAAAAACTAACCTAAACTAAAACTAAAGTAAACTATAACTCTAACTAAAACTCTAAATTAAAACTCTAGACTCTAAACTAAAACTAAACTAAACTATAACTCTAACTAAAACTCTAAACAAAATCTTTTATCTAAAACTAAACAACACCTCTAAACTAAAATTCTTAACTAAAACTAAATAAACCTATAACTCTAACTAAAACTCTAAGCTAAGACTCTAAACTAAAACTCTGAATTAAAACTAAACTAAACTATAGCTCTAACTAAAACTCTAAGCTAAGACTCTAAACTAAAACTCTAAACACTAAACTAAAACTCTTAACTACTATAACTCTAACTAAAACTGTAAGCTAATACCAAACTGAAACTCTAAACTAAAACTCTTATCTAAAACTAAACTAAACTAAAAGTGCAATGAAAAACTCTAAGCTATGACTCTAGGCTAAAACCCTAAACTAAAACGTTTTGCTAAAACTAAACTACAAGTCCAAAAACACTTAACTAAAACTAAAATAAAATATAACTCTAACTAAAACTCTAAGTGCTGAGAGTCTAACTTGAAACTCTAGACTCTGAACTACAACTAAACTATAACTCTAACTAAAACTAAACTGCAACTCTAAACTAAAACTTTAAAAAAAATTAAACTAAACTATAACTCTAACTAAAACTCTAAACTCTAAACTGTAGTGATAAAATTTATTTGTGTGGCTATAAAAATGTGGCTATAAAAGAAATGTGGCTATAAAGGGGAAGGAATGGGCTTAATTGGCAATAAATATTGACTGCGTCAAATGTAATATTATGCTCAAAAGCCGTGAACTTACACCTTACAAGTCCTCCGATAGCGCCGCTTATAGCGCTAAAGATTGAACCAACAAGGCTTGCGCCACCCTCAATTAATGGGAAAAAATAAGGTGTGTAGCCACATAAATGTGACCTCTTTCTTTGAGCTATCTGGAGATCAGATTCCCTGGGAACGTCCTTGGAGATTTGCGAACTAATTACCTGTTATTAGGCTGGCCACAGACATCTAAAATGAAATAAACACAGGTAAAAAAGTAATAGGTTTATTGAAACTTAAATATTTTTGTGAACAGCAATGGGTCACTTCAAATGACAATAACGCTGACTGAGATACAACAATGAAAGAATTGCCGAGCTTGAATGGCGAAATAATTCTATCTGAATGGTCCCGATTCTCCTTTACTAATCCTTTTAAAAAGCACTTTTACCCCACTATCAAACGTAGTTTTTTTGTCTTGCGCTTTAGGAACTGGCTCACAATTGGCTCAAGTGGCCCAAGGATGCGAACACTTCGTCCAATAAATTGTTTTAAATATTTCTGATGATTCAAACGTTCACACGGTTCTTATCATTTAAACTTCCTTAGAAATATTGTGCGTAGCACCTTTTTTATTGCTCACTGTCTTAGCGAAATCCAAAGCTTGGATAGCGCCCTTCTTTGTCTGAGGCTAAGTGCAGTTTTTTTCTTTGCCGATTAAGGACTTTTCATTTTTGAAACTAGGTTTAACTTAATTATAGGGAGTCGGCATTATCTTTAGAAAGAAGGAACTATATTTTGGTATTTTTAATATATCATGTTCTACTCCAGGTACATAGTGTACGTACTATTACTTAATGACGACGCTGATTGACCACACGATTGCCGTTTGGATTTTAAAATATTGATAATTTATTAAGTATGGTTTCGGTATAATTCTCTCATGTTTATGTTATATCTTGTTATAGAATGTTAAAGATTGTCTCTCTTACTTTTCTTATTTTATTCTACATCCCTATCTATAATTCATTTACCGGACTAAGTTTATTCATGGTTCTAGGCCAGATACTATACTAAAGATTTTTTTTTGTATATCTAACACTGATTACTTTAGCATTTCCAACAAGGTTGGGGCTATTCTACCTCCACCTAAGATTTTTTTTTAGTTCACATTTTACGAGTTTTTTTTTTATTTTGCTGTCTATATGGCACACTACTTTCTATCTACACTACATTAAATAAATAGCTCGACAACGCTACACATAACTCTATCTGTACATCTAACATTACATACAAGAACGATTTAAAACACACGATATTGGGTTTACCATGTTCACTGGTAACATTAAAACACTTTCACTGGGGATGTTTGTTACGCAACGTTAATGATAGGATTGTTATCAAAGTTATTAAGAAGTAACATATATAAATTCACATTTATTTCATCACCATTCGAGTCTTTAGTGTACTCAATCCTTCTGTTGTAAATTATTGTCCTTCACTCTTTTTGTCTTGGCAAACATTTTTAAAGCACTTATGTTATGGTTTCTTCATTGGACAGTTCAAGCACGATTGTGTTCACACGACAAGATTTCTTTGATTGTCAAATGGAAAATGATGCTTCTAACTACAGGTGTGGGAATATGCTACCAGAGTTCATTCTCACCTGCTTTTTGATAGTTCATATTGTGCCTTCTCTTTAAGGGGTCGAACACTGGGAGTGCGTTTATTTTCTTCTCAGCATATCATTTTTGGGATATTTTGAGGCACATAGAGAATGTATTCTCGTATAAAATTGTTCATTTTTGTCTCTTATAAAATTGTTAGCTCATGGCTTGTGTCTATTAACCTTTGCGGTGATTCCTAGGTTAATCATGGGGGAATTGAAGTTTGGATTTGGAACAGGTCGACATCAAACTATAGTGACTCCTTCAACATATTGTCTTTAACTTTTGGGAGGGGCATATTGTCACTGAGGGGTTGGTCACTGGGGTTAATTTTGGTTTCTAGGTCCATTATTCAGAAACTATCTCGTCACTTTTATGGGATAACAGAGATATGACTTTCCACACGGAAGGGATAGGATGGATTCCGAGAGATGGTCGAAACGGATTCGACGCGTGAGTCTGTGACACATAAATAGTTTTGGGGTCATCAAGTATCATGACTATACGGTCATATGGTATATGGGTCCATAATGATTATCAAAGGCGATATTTATGTACTTATATCTTGTACTGGTCGATGGGGTTCTCAAAATTTATGTGATTATATAGTTGGATAATGTACTGTATACTGATAATCAGATATAGTTTTACCTCGTTGTTAGTGTTGTTCGTGTCCAAAGAAACAACGATCATAGGTGACTTTTCTTTTTGTTGACGAAGTTTGGATGAAAATTGCCTTGAGCCTATGACGAATACTCTTCTATGGTTAAGGTAATACAAAAACAGATGTTACTAGGCTGTGTCTGCGCTTGACAGATAATTGTAATGATCGATATCCAACATGTCAATCTACTTCCTGTAATAAAAATAACCAGGCAGAATCACACGTTCTTTAAAGTAAATACTCATAGTACAAATAAGTCACGTATCGATTGGGTACATGAATATTACGTTATGAGACAGAGTTAAATAAATACACTAATATTAGTACACAAAACAAAATTTTTATCGTGTTGGTTATAATAAAACGGCATAATTCCCAATGGGAAATCTGAAACGGAGATTTCTTTAAATTTATTTGAGAAAGGAAATAACAATATAAGATTTACTTAATTCTTTAATGCTTATCAAGTAATCATAACATACTCTAAAATATTAAGTTTGAGGTCTAATTTTATAACATGTTCCATGCTTGCATTGTTCACGCACGTCCGTGCTGTTTATTAAACACGTATTGGAGCGTCGTAGCCGCACGGTTTTACGCAAACAACCTCTCAATGAGGGAACAAGACATAGCAAGGACGAGTGGAGACCTCTATACCCACTCGTTTTCTAATGTCTTCCCTATTTCTTGGCTTGGACGTTCTCATTGGGTTCCGAGTTTGACCTCTGCATTTCAGCTGTTTCTCCGTGTTCCTCTTTTGGTTTTGGCCTTGTTAGTCTCAGGCTTTTTCCGTAATTACAAGTCAATAGGGTTCTTATGGTCAGGGAAGTCGTGAATACGAAACATACGGCCAGTAGTATGTTCCACAAGAAATTGGATGGGAATAATCCGTATCTATCATCCACATACGTTAATCTCTGGTCTTCATTTGTAAATGTTGCAGGCTCGCAACAAACCAAACGCTGCTTGAGGTTGAGCTCCCCCCAGACTTCCCACAAAACGTGGTCTGTCTATTTAGATTTGATTACACAACTCAATACTGGGTAGGGGATGATTTCCATAGTTCTTTTTGTAGGAGTATAAGTTGAATTCCACGGAGGAGTATAGGGACAGTCTCTCCCACTTTGGGACTTTCTCCCTGATCAGCAATGTTTTGACATCACTCGTATTATTTTTTTTTCATTAATGTTGACTTGGTTAACTTTAAATGCACACTGTTAAATTTATTATGGTGGAACACAAGTTGATTTTCATAAGGGATTTGAAATTTGTCTTTACATTAATTAGGGATATTTCCATCTGTCAGGTTTTTTAACCGTTCTGCCTGACTGTGTCGTTATTTTCTCCTCTGTTTCTTGCGGTTTTTTCTTTTTTCGGTTTTTTAGCGAAATAAGATCAAACTTTTTGTATTGTTTTTTCAAAAATTCTTGCCCTTTTAATTTCGTTTGTTTCGCGTGTGCGGCTGCTGAAGTCGGTCTTGATTTTCCTATTTCTTTAACTACTATATGGTCTGGTTCGCTGTCAGACTCTTCGGAACTAGTTTCCGACGAATTCGGATTAGAACTTTTAGAGGTGGCACTTTTTGAGGTATCACCTGCCCTTCCTTCGTAAATTTCTACTCCTTTGGAAGTAGAGGGTTTATTCTCTAAGTTCTCGCTTTGAGTTTTCAACTCGGGAGATTTGAAAGATTCTTGAAAGCTTTGGGAGGAATCAAGAGTTTTTGCGGGGTTCCTCCACTGTTTGAATGCCATGTCCTCAGGGGGATGGGGAATTTTTTGCACTAGGGTGTCCCTCCATGAAGTCCACTGTTTAGGCTTGACCTTGGGCACAGTTTTATTCTCGGGCAATATACTTTGACTCGTTTTTATGGGGAAATATATTAAATCCATAGCCTCTCGCATATTTGTTTTAGTTGAATCTTTGGGAGGAGTTTTCTTTACGGTAATACCGGGGGTTTCTACAGCTCTGTTTAATTCTTCCTGCAATGACAGGGGCCTTTCTATTGGTGTTGCAGGGGAAACCATATCGTCTGGAAATCTTTTGGGGGGACAAGGGTTCGAAATTCTATCGGGGAAAAATTGGGTTTTTGGAGATATTGTATCATCCAATTCTCCTGCGCTCGCCGGTGAATAGCTTTTTGGATCTTTTGGCGTTTTTATTTCAGGGAAAAATCCTGGTATTAAGGATTTTTTCTTTGGAATAACTAGATTTTTCATAGCTAAAAATTCTTCAAAGTTTTCCTCATCACTGTCATCTTCAAAATAATCTTGTTTAAAATTAAAGGGTTTTAGCTCTGCCAATCTTGATTTAGGGGGCTCATTTTTGGCATCTGACGAATCAGTAGAGGAGGGACGTGATAACCCATATCTCTGGAAATTTGGCTCTTTTTATTCTGCTAACATGTGCCTTCTAAGTTCTTCCGCTATCGGGGTTCTCCATTTTAAAAGTATAATCGTTATCGTACTTTTGACTATTCTCTACGGTCCAGAGTATTTGTTGGAAAGTTTTTTTCCTTCCGTTTTTGCCTCGTTTTTTTTAGGTAGACGCAGTCTCCTATTTTGAAATCTATACTCTCCTTGACTTTGGATTGGTTTCTTAGCTCTTGGTTTATTTTGCATTTTTCCAACTCTTGCCTAACTATTTTATAAGTTTTCCTCATCCTATTTATGAATTCTTGTTTGTAATCCTCCGAGTTATTATGATACTGCCGAGATTCAATAATCTCATCATACGGGATTTTAAAATCACGACCAAAAAGCAAATAAAATGGATTGTCTTTGGTGGTTTCTGAATAAGCAGTGTTGATTACGTTAGTTAAATTAGGTAAGAATTGATCCCAGTCGTTCCTATTTTCTTTTTTATAAATAATTAATACGTTCGAAAATATTTTATGTCTGTTTTCTATTTTACCATTAGCTTGTGGGTGGTACGGGATTGTCACCATTTTCTCTATATTAAGAAAACTCATTAAGTCTTTTGTTACCTTTGAAACAAAATTGCTTCCGTTGTCACTCAAAATCTTATTAGAAACGCCAAATCGTAAAAATAATTTCGCTAACGCCTTACTGGTGGCATAAGCACCTTGATTTTTTAATGCTTTTGCAAAAGTAAATCCGGAAAAATGGTCTATAACTGAAAGAATACAAGTATGGCCTCTGCTGGAAACAGACAAGCCTCCGCTCGTTTCGTATAAGTCAAATGAGATATAAAAGGGGTACTTTGCTACCGGGACCCTTCCCATTGGAGGATTAGGATAAGCTGGGGGGATTTTTCTTAAGTTACACGCTTCGCATGCACTTACAAAGTCTTTAAGTTTTGTCATTGCCGACGGCACGTAAAAATATTGTTTTGATTTATGGAACGTTTTCATTACTCCTAAATGTCCACTTATATCTGAATGAAAACATTCAAATGCAGGTGCTATTAAGTTTTGTGGTAATACCGGTATTATTGAAGTTTGATTTCTTTTTGTCTCAGCAGTCACGATTCTACACAGTATTTCTTCATCAAGATCTTTTGTAAGAGTTTTGAATTTATCCGGTAACGCATCGTCATTCACAAAATAATTAATAAGCTCTCAACACATTTCGTCCTTTTTTGTTTTCTTTTTACATTTTCTAAAGACAGGAGACAATAGTTAACCTTATTTTCTTTTACCGTGTGCTTGACTTTGTTTTTCTTACGTCCATATTTGCTCTTAGCATTGATAGCGTTAACTTCATTTTCCTCAGTTTCCGACGGAATATTTTCTGGGTATCTAATCAAAAAGTCGCAAGCTGCATTTTGTTTACCTTTTAAATGTTCAAATTCGTAATCTACGTCTTGGATTTTTATAATCCATCTAGCTAGAATGCCCGTGGGGTTTTTAAATGTGCGCAGGTTCTTCAAGCTTTTATGGTATGATCGTAGTATAAATTTTCTACCAATTAAATAGTGTCTAAATTTTTCCAAGTGGTGGATTATAGATAATAATTCTAAGTTTGTGGCGGAATAACTACTTTCGCCTTTTGATAAGGTTCTACTCAAATAGCATATAACTTTTTCTATTTTTTTTGATTAGAAGGTCCTTGTAAGGGATCAGGGTTTCCTATGGGAATTATTTGCGAAAGAATAGCCCCAATGCCTTTTGAACTAGCATCGGTTGTAACCAAAAATTCTTCGTTTTCGAAATCAGGAAGTGATACTATTGGTTCAGAAGTGAGTGCCTTTTTGAGACGGTCTAGGGAAGTTTGAGCTTCCTGGGACCAGGTAACATTTTTGGAGTTCCGTATAGTTAATTCCGTGAGGGTTTTCGCAATTTGGGCGTGATTGCGTACGAATTTTCTAAAGTAGCCAGTAAGACCTAAAATTCCCCTTAATTCTTTCATAGTTCTTGGGGGTTTGAGGTTTTCAACACATTTCATTTTATCTGGGTCTGGGGATATCTCTCCTTGTGTTACAACTACTCCTAAAAATTTAATTGTAGGTTGAAATAAAGTTACTTTCTCAGGCCGGCATTTTAAATTGCCCTGTCTGAATTGCTCGAACAACGTAGCTAAAGTTCCTAAGTGTTGTTCAACATTTTGTCCCACACGTATGACATCATCAACAAAATTAATGAATTCTTTAATCCTCTTAAAAGGTGTAAAAGGGGTCTACAGAGCGCGCTTGAATATGTTTTAAGTCCAAATGGTACCCTTAAGTATTCATATGAACCACATTCAGATGATGAAAATACAGTTTTATGGACATCTTTTTCGGCTATTTTCACTAGGTGGTAGCCTTGGGTAAGGTCCAAGGAAGTAAAAATTTTGTTTTTACTTGAAATAGTGTCAAGAATTTCATCTATTCTTGGTAAAGGAAATTTATCGCTAACTGCTTGTTTGTTGAGGGCTCTATAGTCTACTACAAGTCTAAGGTCACCACTCTTCTTTGGTACTAATATCACTGGTGCACTATACGGACTTATACTTGGGCGAATAATTTCATTTTTTTTCTAATTCATGAATTTTATTTCTTAACCATTCTTTGTGCTTATATGGCACACGATATGGCTGTATTGCTACGGGATTACCAGTCGTTAAAATTGAGTGTTCATAAAATGGTATCAGTACGATGTCATCTTCAGATGTGGAAAATACGTCTTTAAAATTCCATAATAATTTGCACAATTTGTTATTAACTTCCATGTCCGTAATATGATCCATAATAAATTTGTTTTAAATTTGCGATTTAGTTAAAAAATACTTGCTATTTGAAGTTTTAATGCCGTTAACTAGGTTTCTTTTAGAATTTTCCCATGTCTTTAAATCATTCTCTGATAAAACTTGGATTTGAACTAAACACGCCCCCTTTTTTATTGTAATTGTATCCTTTTCGTGGTTATTAGTTACCCAAATAAAACCTTCTCCTTTGTCGTAAAATATAATCTGTTCCTCACATAGCAGATTTTCAGGAATTTCAACTGATGGGGTCGCAAACCATATTTCGGATTTGCTAACCACTGGCTCAATCATCTATGATATTTGAATTTTTTGTATTGTTTTGGGAGGGATTTTTGTTTTCCTTATCGCGATTCGGTAATATTGCTCTTTATTTTTATTATTTGTTAGATTCATACTGGCGCTATGTTGCACCATTGCGGCATGTTGCGGCGTCACGTTGTGGTTTACTATGTTTTTCCATAATTCCGCTATTTTCTTAATTTCGTTTGACCTGTACTGTCGCACATCTCCTATTTTTATTTTCGCAGATTCAATAACCTTATTTTTTAAATTTACTTCATCTCTGCAATGTCTTTCAGAATAATTGGACAAGTTTCTGAGTATTCCTTTTCCTCCTTGCGAGACATAAGGTTCAAAAGATTGCGACAGTATACCGTCAGAAATTTTGTTTACTGTTACGTTGTCTTCGTATCCTCTGTTACGATTTCTTAAGGTAGAAATTTCTTCCCCTACCTTAGCCAGGTAGACGAGCTTCTCGTTTGCTACGTCTAATAGTACTCTATTAGACCTTAAAAAATTTGTGCCTATAATTGCTTCGTACTGAAAGTTATCGCATATTATAAAATTCGTCGGGAAGATCCTATTGTCCCTTTTTACGTTTAGGCAAATTGAACCTCTTGCATCCAATTTATGCCCTGTCACACTAGTTAAATTGGGATTATTAGGGTTCCTCTGTTGCCTAATATGCAGAGGTAACATATTAAATACGCATGAGTGTATGATACTAATCGTTGCACCAGAGTCAACCAAAGCTGTAAAGTAAACGTTTTCTACACAAAAATCATTAAATATAGGTAACTTGTTAATACTATCACTACAAGACAGTACTACCATAAGTTTGGACCTATTAAATATTCCGGGCACTCTCTGGGTCCAATTTATATTTTTGACGGGCCTGAAACGTTTCCCTGAGGATTTATTTCATGTGTCGGTGCCTGTAATAGATATTCAGACGTATGAGTTTCCGTAGGCGCATGTAATTGATTTACGTCTGTCTGTCTTCACCATGTGTTATTATGGTAATTTGCATGACCTTTGTCAGTGCCACTTACTGGCGCTGACTGCCATTGTCGTTGGCTTGCAAAATTTTCATTTCCCATTGGTAAATTTTCGTTATTTCTATATAGTATTCTCGCATTATATTGGCTTTGGCGAGTATTTGGGTTTTCAAATCGGTAATTAATTTGTATGTTGGGGGAGGGTTATACAAATTTGGTTGGTACGTGTTGTAGGGTACTGCTTGGCGCAATCTTCCCTGGTTATAGCCTAGTGCGCCACCGGCGCTAAAATTTGTTCTTTCGAACAAATGGTTGCCATAATTTTGCCTACTGCCGACAGCAATTCTTGGTATGTGGTTGGGGACATAATGGCACTCTCTCGCGATGTGCCCAGGTCGATTGTAATTATAGCATCTTATTATTGTATGGTTATTTTCATAATTGGATTGTTTGACAAGCTGAAAATGTACTGTTTTCTGCCTAGCGGGTTCTTGCGTTTAATTTCTTTGTGGCACTGGTGAGTTATCCCTTGAAAAGAAATTGGGGGACGCCGGATCGCCCTTGAAGTTTTTGTTCGCATTTGAATCGCCTAGGCTATTTATTTTTGCTTTACTGTGATTTGCGACCATCCTGTCGACTTCGATCAATCGCTCTACCTCCTGAACTGCGAAATCCAACGTCTGAATATTTCTGGATATTACCACTCTATATAGTTTTGGGGGTAGCCCTTGCAAAAAGGTATTTAGGATGACTTTTTCATACAGTTGCCCCGAACCACTTCCGTATTTTGCCTCTACCAATATTCGTATATTATTAACATATTCTCTTATATTTTCTGAATAGTGAAAGCTCACCATTCCGTGTTCCAATTTATTTCTGGAACTGGTTTTGATAAACTATAGTTAAATACTTTCAATAATTTAACAACAATATTTATTGGCAAGTTGGCGTTATTGCTTATGGCATGTTCAATCTGTTTTAGAAAGGTTAAGGCCTGGCCTTTCAATCGTAGTAGGAGCATGTTGACTAACGCTTCTAGCTCTGTTTTTGTTATTTGTACAAACTGGACCAATTGGATATTGAATTCGTCAATATCTGATTGACCATTGTACTCCGGGATAGACTTCGCTATTTCTATATTTTTCGCGACCAACTTTTGCACTATTAATAAATCGTTAAGGTCGTCCGACATTTTTTTTATGCGTTTGAATCAACTCAAAATAATTTTTTTTTCACTTAACCTATTTTGGGGGAGGCTATTATCTCCTATGAGATATTTTAAAGGGTTTCCTGTCGTAGCTTAGCAGTTATAGGCCTAATCACTTTACTTATATGTCTGTATCTCTCTAGCAATTAAATTTAAATTACAAAGTTTTATAGCCTAATTAGTTCACAAGTTTTCCTCTAATTTCCGACCGTGCCATTTGTAGCGATGAAATTTATTTGTGTGGCTATAAAATGTGGCTATAAAAGAAATGTGGCTATAAAGGGGAAGGACTGGGATTAATTGGCAATAAATATTGACCGCGTCAAATGTAAGATTATGCTCAAAAGCCGTGAACTTACACCTTATAAGTCCTCCAATAGTGCCACTTATAGCGCTAGAGATTTAGCCAACAAGGCTTGCGCCACCCTCAATTAATGGGAGAAAATAAGGTGTGTAGCCATATAAATGTGACCTCTTTCCTTGAGCTATCTGGAGATCAGATTCCCTGGGAACGTCCTTGCAGATTTGCGAACTAATTACCCTACAGACATATATAATGAAGTAAACACAGGTAAAAAAGCAATAGATTTATTGAAACTTACATATTTGGGTGGACAGCAATGGGTCACTTCAACTGACAATAACGGTGACTGAGATACAACAATGAAAGAATTGCCAAGCTTGAATGGCGAAATAATTCTATCTGAATGGTCCCGATTCTCCTTTACTAATCCTTTTAAAAAGCACTTTTACCCCACTATCAAACGTAGTTTTTTGTCTTGCGCTTTAGGAACTGGCTCACAATTGGCTCAAGTGACCCAAGGATGCGAACCCTTCGTCCAATAAATTGTTTTAAATATTTCTGATGATTCAAACGTTCACACGGTTCTTATCATTTAAACTTCCTTAGAAACGTTGTGCGTAGCACCTTTTTTATTGCTCACTGTCTTAGCGAAATCCAAGGCTTGGATGGCACCGTTCTTTGTCTGAGGCTAACTGCAGTTTTTTTCTTTGCTGATTAAGGACTTTTCATTTTTAAAGATAGGATTAACTTAATTATAGGGAGTCGGAATTATCTTTAGAAAGAAGGAACTTTATTTTGGTATTTTAAATACATCGCATTTTACTCACGGTACAAAACTAAAACTCTGAAGTCTAAACTAAAACTCTTAACTAAAATTAAACTAAAACTAAAGTAATCTATACCTCTAACTAAAACTCTAAGCTAACACTCTGAATTAAGACTCTAGACTCTAAACTAAAACTAATCTAAACTACAACTCTAACTAAAACTCTAAACTCTAAACTAAAACTCTTATCTAAAACTAAACAACACCTCTAAAATAAAATTCTTAACTAAAACTAAACTAAACTATAACTCTAAGTAAAACTCTAAGCTAAGACTCTAAACTAAAACTCTGAATTAAAACTAAACTAAACTATAACTCTAATAACTCTAACTAAAACTCTAAGCTAAGACTCAAAACTAAAACTCCAATATCTAAACTAAAACTCTTAACTAAACTAAAACTATAACTTTAACTAAAACTCTAAACTCTAAACTAAAACTCTGAAGTCTAAACTAAAACTCTTAACTAAAATTAAACTAAACTATAACTCTAACTAAAACTCTAATCTAAGACTCTAAGCTAAAACTCTAAACTCTAAACTAAAATTCTTAACTAAAACTAAAATACAACTCTAAACTGAAACTCTTAACCAAAAATAAAGTAAACTATACCTCTAACTAAAACTCTAAGCTAACACTCTGAATTAAGACTCTAGACTCTAAACTAAAACAAATCTAAACTACAACTCTAACTAAAACTCTAGACTCTAAACTAAAACTCTTATCTAAAACTAAACAACACCTCTAAACTAAAATTCTTTACTAAAACTAAAATATACTATAACTCTAAGTAAAACTCTAAGCTAAGACTCTAAACTAAAACTCTGAATTAGAACTAAACTAAACTATAACTCTAACTATAACTCTAAGCTAAGACTCAAAACTAAAACTCCAATATCTAAACTAAAACTCTTAACTAAAACTGAAACTCTTAACTAAAACTCTAAAGTTAAACTGTAAACTAAAACTATAAGCACTAAACTAAAACTCTTAAGTAAAACTAAACTAGAGATCTAAACTAAAGCTCCTAACTAGAACTAAAATAAATTATAACTCTAACAAAAACACTAAGCTAAGACTCTAAACTAAAACTATAGATTCTCAACTAAAACTAAACTAAACTATAAATAGAACTAAAACTCTCATCTAAGACAAAAATTGCAACGAAAACTCTAAACTCTAAACTAAAACTTTTATCTAAAACTAAACAACACCTCTAAACTAAAATTATTAACTGAAACTAAACTAAACTATAACTCTAACTAAAACTCTGAGCTAAGACTCTAAATTAAAACTCTAAACTCTAAACTAAAACTCTTAACTACTATAACTCTAACTAAAACTATAAGCTAATACCAAACTGAAACTCAAACTAAAACTCTTAACTAAAACTAAACTATAACTCTAAACTAAAACTCTTTAAAAAATTAAATCAAACTATAACTCTAACTAAAACTCTAAACTCTAAACTAAAACTCTAAAGTCTAAACTAAAACTCTTAACTAAAATTAAACTAAACTACAACTCTAACTAAAACTCTAAGCTAAGACTCTAAGCTAAAACTCTAAACTCCAAGATAAAAATCTAAGCTTTAAACTAAAACTCTTAACTAAAACTAAACTACCACTCTAAACTAAAATTCTATACTAAAACTAAACTAAAACTTTAAACTAAAACTCTTAACTAATACTAAACTAAATTAAAAGTGTAACGAAAAACTCTAAGCTAAGACTGTAGGCTAAAATTCTAAACTAAAACGTTTAGCTAAAACTAAACTACAAGTCCAAAAACACTTAACTAAAACTAAAATAAAATATAGCTCTAACTAAAACTCTAAGTGTTGAGAGTCTAACTTGAACTCTTAGACTCTGAACTACAACTAAACTAAACTATAACTCTAACTAAAACTGTAAGCTAATATCAAACTAAAACTCTAAACTAGGGAGGGGATCTTTGGGGCCCGGGGACCCTTTGGGGGACCCAAGGGCCCTTTGGGGGACCCGGGGGTCCTTTGGGGGACCCGAAAGGAGGGGGCCCGGGGGGAAGGTGCCCTTTTGGGGACCTGGGGGGAAGGTCTCTTTAGGGGGCCCCGGGAGGGGGGGGTCCCCGGGGAAGGTGGCCCTTTGGAGGCCCAGGGAAGGGGGCCTAGGGAGAGGGGGCTCTTTGGGGGCCCGGGGGTAGGTGGCCCTTTGAGTTGGGGTAGGGGACCTTACAACACTGTTCAAATGGAATTTGTGTATTATAACGACCACAGGGTTTCACCCCAAATCATCTTATAAAATGTCTCAAACTGTTTCGCCCAAAAAAACCCTATATGTCTCGAACTGTTTCGCCCAAATAATCCTCTAAAAGTAATTTCTGCATGTTCCTTTGTTTCGACATCCCTGCGCTGTCAAATTTGAAATACCCAGGAAACCATTTCCCGCGTAATATATATATACAATATGTCTTGATCTCGTAAGAATTTCTGAAAAATTATCTAAGGTGTTCCTACTTACACTATTATGGTTTCGATAGAATATAATTTATAATTCTCCGATCTTTAGATCGGAGAAGCCATATTTAAAAATAGAATATTAATTTATCTCTCAGGCCTAAGGATCGGAGAAGCCATATTTAAAAATAAAATCCCCTCATGATAGAATTCCCCGCCGATTATGCTAATCAATTTCTCAGAAATCCTGTCCCCTCGAATATGCAAATCAATTTCTCAGAAATTCTCTCCCCTTCGTGGATCAATAAACCATGAATAAATTATGTCCTGTCAGCGTTAGACTCGATTATAGACGGCAGCACAGTGTTCGTACACTAACTCATGATAGGTTCCTACTAGTCTGAGGAAACTTCAGGTACTTCAAAAAAGCTGATCTAATCCTTTGTTTCTCTGTATTAGACAGCCTATTCCACTTTGGTGAAGCGTAATACATACCTGGTAAAGCATCTGCTGAATAAAGATGTCACAAAACCTTTCTGTTTAGACCGAACTTTCAGCAAAGCCACCTTAGCGTACCTTATCCTTAAGTTACGCTTATTAATTAATCAAACTTATATAATTTTTATTTACCCAGTTAAAGGGGGTTTGCCTTTTCATCCCATTTCAGGAGCTTTTTATCTTTCGGGGGATTTCCTGTGAAGACCTACTTTCTTTTGATAGGTAGTTCCTGGGGGGGGGGAGCCAAAGCACATATCACTCTATTATCGTAATTCTCGGTGGATTATACGAAATATACGGACATTTCTGCATTTTTTGGAAAGTTTTATTTATGACCTAGGTCTATTCAAAACTTTCTATGTTATCAATTTACACCAAACTTCTTTTGTCAGGGTCAAATGGGTCAAGGGTGGGGTTTATGGTTCACATGAGTATCAGAACACCTAAAAAACGTTGCGATTGAACTTTTTTATTTTTGCTACCTTTAACCATTCTTAAGGTCCTACCATTTCTGGAGATTGACGCCGACATACACTTCATTACGTCATATCATTGTCCTTCTTTTCAATTTGGGACCCTAATTTTTCTTGGATCATATTTTAGTGTATTTTCTCAACACATATGCTAGAGACTAAGGCGTTTTATAACAAAATTGCTTATTATTGATAGAAAAGACATATATACATAAAACATTTGTTACTTATTCATCACCCACTTGGTGTGGTCCCAATTTATACCACGAGTTTCGTCTTTCTTCCTAGAATTTCTTATACACATATCCTGAGAAGGAATGTATCTTGCGGTCTGTGCACTAAAAAATCGTATCTCGTTGTCGGGACAATGTATCTATATGGATATTTGAGACACTCGAAATCTTCCAAATTGAATACGGGAATATTTGGCTCGCAATTTTCCGTTGAAAGCTAATCTGTGGGCACATTACCTTTCACATATAGGGCTGCAACTCCAAAAAACTGCATATTTCTTTTACCTCATCTTAAATAGTATTCAGATCCTCCCATCTTTATACAATGAGGAAATTGCTCGATTGTAGATCCCTATATGAATCAATCGCCTTAACGAACTAGTCCATAAGTCTTTACTGTAGACGAGCATATTATAATTCATATAACAGTGATAGCATGACTCTTCAGTAAAGTCCATATTGAGCAATAAAAGGCACACTCAAAAATTACATCACATGAGGACTTCCTTAAACCAATATATTCATAATCGTAAACGCCAAACATCTTTGTAAGTTATTCAGATACTGTTAAATCAGAGAGTTTCACAATACAATTATATATTTTTTTTCAACAATATTTTTCCATTTAATTCTCAAACAACACAGGAATTTTCAGGAATCTTAAACTCAAATAAATAATAATATTAAAATCTCTACATTTTTGCTCACTAGAATCCCATAGAAATACCCCCTAGAAACTTTCTCAAATTTCTGCAAATATTTTCAAAAATTATTTTCACTCTACCCCCCCCCCCCTTAGCATCATTATTAAATTTCTTTACGATTATGGCATCTTTTAAAACAATGTCCATTTTACCCCATGTAGAGATTAAAAAGACAACCCATGTCTAATGCACCTCAACTGAGTTTGGAGGTGAACCCACAAAATAATAATAATAATAATTTGTTATAAGTCAAAAAGATAGGCCATACAGCACAGTATTCTTAAATACACTTCACAAGAAAAATAGCATAAATATCAAGTTTCACTCATTGATGTCAACGCTTCATTTACATATTTACATAACTGCCTGATTGTCCTTTTTACAGTCGTTTTCAGGTTCCCCGGGACCGCCAAGTTTTCAACCTCAAAATAATTTACCCTTAAAAGAGAAAGTTTCTGGCACTCGACGAGAATATGGGCTACCTTCTCAATACCTAGGTCACATCTGGGGCAAGAATAATCTGCATCTGCATCTAAGGCCACCCTTTTTCTTTCAAATATTCTTTTTCTATTTTTTAGTGGCAGGCAATTTGCTCGGATCCAAAACCCAGTCCTCAATGTCTCCCCCGGTAATCCTAGTTTAAAATAATATTCAAATCCAAATATCTCTTTTACTTGAGAATAAAACTTCAATGTTTCATATGTTTTAACTGCATGGGTCCACATTTGGACTTCCTGATCTTTTATTCTTTCTATAATCATAGCCAAAAACGGCTCACCCTGATATGAGTGTCCTAGCCCGTCATTCCAAATTTAGGATAATCCTACTCCATCTAAGACATTTTTTATTTGATACGGCCACGATATTTTAAGTTTCGCCCGTAGCATCTCCACATAAGCTGCTCTTGCTAACCTATCTTCTGGCAGACTTAGAACTTTTAGCAAGTACCGGATCCTCTGTGCTAATCTACTCATTATCAGTGAAAACATTCCTAGGTCCCCTTTTATTGCCTGATTTTGGGTCGTTATGTGAAGACCAATTAATCTTTTAAAGTGTTGCAGCTCAATTGATTCCAATTGTGCTGCCGGGTCATGCCTCCAGAGTTCAGCTCCGTAATGAATAGTAGGTAAAACTTCTATAATTAAAAATACATTTATGCATTTTTAGATCTTCTATACTTGAAAGCCTTGAATTACGTAAAATGGCAACTGAAACTGCTTTCCCTCTCTTAATCATCTCTTTTACATGATCTTTCCATCCTCCTTTTGCTGAAAGTGTTACTCCCAAATATTTAAAATTTTTGCTCTCTTTTACTTTTTCACCTTTATAATAAAATTCTACTTTTTGATCATCATTATTCACACGAATTCCTCTAAAAACCACAATCTCGGTCTTTTTAATATTCAACACTAGTTGCTTTCAAACTAAATATTCTTCTAATATACTCAATAAGCTTTGGAGCTCTTCTGGTGACTTGCCTTTCAACGCCGCATCATCAGCGAAAAGCAACAGAGATAACGTCAGGTTCCCTTGTGACACCGTAGGGGCCCATACCTTTTTAAAATGGTCTACAATATCATTTATATACAACGTGAACAACCCAGGCAAAATACTGCTACCCTGTTTTACTCCTTTTCTAATTTCAAACGGCGACGATAATCCCTTCCCTAAAACTTTTACTATATCAAGTGTCTTTCTATACATATCAGCTAATATCCTAACGAAAAGTCTTGGTAAGCCTACCTTTAACAGTTTTAAACACAGGAGAATCCTATAATTACTGTCGAAGGCCTTTTCTAGATCTAAAAATGCGATGTACAACCTATTCTTCCCTTTTGCATATTTCTCTACAAGCGCCTGTAGGACTAAAACCCTATCAATAGCATTATATCCATCTCGAAATCTGCCCGCTCCTCCTTCAGAATCCTATATTTTTCTAACCAATGAGCTAATCTAGTATCTAGTATTCTTTCTAATATTTTGCTAAGACTAGGTACTAACGATATCGGTCGATAATTACTGTGACCCACTGGGTCTCCTTTTTTGAATAGCGGCAAAATCAAGGATGTTTTCCACGGCAAGGGCCATTCTCCAGAAGCCAGAACTGAGTTGAAGATAGCCAAGAAGATGGGCATAAATAGAAGTTGGAATTGTTTCACGATCTTTGTTGGGATTCCATCGCTACCAGGTGCTGATCCACCGTCTATGTCGCTTATGCATTGTTCGATCTATTTTTTCGATGCGGGTTTTATCAGACCATAATCGTGTTCTTTCAGTGGAAGGCTGATCTCCTTCTCTGTATTCGATAATTCGTCGCTGAACCAGCAGTCAAACGAATAGTCTTCCTGAACCGCGTCGTTGTAGTATGTCGGTCATGTTTTCGGGTCAGGTACTTTTGGCAGGGCTATGGAGGTTTCTTTTTTTTTATTTTTCTCCAGAAAGACCGCATATCGCTCTTTTCATAAAACTGGATCAGCTCCTCCTTACCTTTTTGAATAGCCAGTCTCTTCTTCTGTTTTAAAAGGCGTTTATACTCCCGGCGAAGATTTTTAAACCTTGATACTAGTCTAAACCTATTTTCCTCTTTTGCCTCTTCCCTTAAAATCTCCAATTCTCTAATCAATTCTAATTTCTTTTTTCTACATGCCTCATCAAAAGATTCTAAATCCTTACAACCTCCTTTGTTTCCTAGAACTGAGCCTGCTATTTCATGTAAAATCTTCGTGAACTCTTCTATCAATCTATCTTGGTTATTTATCTTCTCAAAATCACTTAGCCTTATAGCTACTTCATCCTCTGAAAGCGCTTCACTTAATTTAATCTTTTCCTTTGTAGACCAATCCCTAGGTAGCTGATGTCTAACATTTTTATTATAATTACGATTTACCCTTGAAATATCCCTTCTATGGGGATCACTCCTTGATCTAATTTTTAAAAATACCGGTAGATGGTCCGATCCTACTAGCTTAAGCACATCCGCATTAAGGTCATTCGGATCCCAGTGAATATACACCAAAACATAATCAATTAAACTTGCTTTAGCCCCACATACACAGGTAAACTCACCCCGATTTTTATCCTTTCCAAATCTTCCATTTCTAATCATCAAACCCGATTCTGCGCACAGTGTCAGCAACCTTCTTCCCCGTTGATTTATTCTTCTTTTTTCATCCCTGCTAGCTCTGGGAATCCTGTAGACGGCTGGGACTGCTGACGGAATACCTGGAATTAACACATCTTTTAATTCAACTTTGTCACTAGTATAAGCATTAAAATTACCCCTTAATATCAGTCGTATCATTTTCAAAATGAACTCTTTTTTCATCTAATTCTTTTACCAACAAATTCCACGCATCTTCATTTCGGTACGAGCTATTTTGAGGCGGAATATAAATCGATCCTATTACAATACACAGTCCATCTAAACATTCTAATCTAATCCAAATAACATTTTCTGATTTACTTTTCAGCTTTGTATAACTTTTTTAAGACTCATCTTTTATCAACACTACAAGGCCTCCAAAATAACGATTGTTCAAAGCAAACTCTCGCGATACACTTTCCGCATTGAGACCTCTTGCTTTTGGAGTTTCACTAGGGCAATGCCAGGTCTCTATTAATGCTACAAAGTCAAAATTTGACAACTCACTTTCCACAGAATTAAACTAATTTTTTATGCCCTGTACATTCCAAGATACAAACTTCAGGGTTTGTATTCGGTCTTGCCGATCCTGTTGGGCTCCGTAATCACACGGGGGGAGAGCTAACCAGTAATAATCGTCGCTCCTAGGCCTATTATTACCCCTGTATTGTCAAGGCTGATTTTGCGTGTGTTTTGTCTGTAAATTGGTGGCCAATTCCCTCCAGTAACCCAGCTTGTCATTTCTTTGCCGTACATTTCTAGCGGTGCGACTGTAGTATTATCGACAGGACTAGTCTCGCTGCTTTTACGACCTTTCCATATTCCTACTGTTTTCGGCAAGTTGCTGTTTCTTTCAACTATCGTGTTCGTGCCACTTTCATTACCAGAAAAGTCCGACTGATCTGAAGGGCAATTCTGGACTGAACTCTGGTTAGTTTCATTCACATTAGTGGCAATTATACCCCCAATATCTGAATTACTTTGCGCTGGATTAGGGGGCCTAATTGGGTGGCTTACCGTCATTTCTTTTACTTTTTGACATTCACGGTCGTACGTGTACGTTTTACCTTGAATTATAAGCCTATCGCCTTTGAGCCACGTATTTTAACCTTTTACAAGGGCTTGGGACAGCACTGGCTTTAAATTTTGTCTAGCCTCTCGTTGATACGTAAGTGTAGTCCGGAGCAACCCCTACGCCGTTCTGTTTCAATACAATACTTTTCCTGAGAACCGCATTTCGTATTTCCAAGTCGTGCCACTTAACTATTACAGGGCCTGATCTCAGGCGGAAAGCATCTTTTATGTCCCTCCGAGATAGCTGTAGGTTCGGGAGGCATCAGCTAAGAAACTCGCAAAGCTCATCCTTCAAACTCTACTGGGACGGACCAGTCACAGGGAAATTGTAAAACACGAGGTTATAACGCTTTATTTCTGCCTCCAATGAGTCAATTTTCAGTGTAGACTCCCTGCATTTGTTCCTCATTTCCGCTAGATCACTTGAGATTTCTGATTTTGCTGTATCTAGCTGTTTACTAAAACTATTCATTTGTGCCTCTATACCGGATAAGTTGATTGAGAGCTGTGGGATCAAATCCAGTTCGAAATTAATTTCACACATAAACTGAAAAGATAGCGTCGGGATCCGATGCATCCGGAAGTTGAAGTGGCTGAATCTGGTTCCCCTCCATTTCTGCTTGCTTATTCAATTTAGATTGGCTGGTCTCAGTCTCACCTCCTCAAGATTCAAATTTGCATCGATCCAATATGAATATTATCCCAAGTGACAGAGTTTTTTTTTTGTTTTTATTTTATCGAAAAACAAATATTTCAATCGTTGTGTTTAGTTATTATACGAAACGGCAGTTATTCAACATAAAATGCCTTTTTCTGTTTGTAATTTGAATCGTGTTCACAACCAAAAGAAACCAATTCAACCCCAAGAATGTTATCCTAAAGCTGTTTTGATGGGTCTCCCAAGTCCAGGCAAGTACAAAGAATTTTTAGGGGAGGAGGTCAAACAATAAAAAAAATCATTTTCAAAATGAACTAAAAAGTAAAGAATTTTTTTTTCTCAAGAATATATGAATACAATCGAACATGAGGGGCAAAAAAAGCATTGGGTTTTACATAACATAAACACCAAATTTATCTAGGTTTTAAATGCATAAACAGAAAAAGTCAATGAGTTGAAGAAAACAAATAAAAAGGATCAAAATATTTAAAAACGAATCGATTTTTTAATTTCCGAATTTTCACCGAATTCTCGACAAAAATATTTTGAATATTTAATTTTTCCAATTCAAAAAAAAATATAATGTCTCATCCAAGATTACAACCTAAGTTAACACAGCCTCGGGAAGTGTTCTTACCGTTGTGCTATACTGATAAAGGTGGGAAGTAACTGAACATTTGGAAGTGGTTGAAAAATAGTTCAAAAATAAAAAAAAAAATTGTGTGACAAAGATATAAATGGCATATGTAACAAAAAGATCAGATATTTAATAAAAACGAATTGGAAATGATTTAATTAAATACATTAGGGGGGATAATAAAAAATTTAGAATTCAATCAGGAATTACCGAAAAATTCGAAGAAATTTACATTTTCAGGGGGTTGGGGCCCCAGTCCAGCCTGCGTGGTCCCTATGAATCAGTTGTTAAGTAAACTGTATGCCTACCCTATAGAGATACAAGACTCTTTATCTTCTTCATAAAAATGGGCATTAGTCTAGTTGTCTTTTTCTAAAAAAAATATTTAGTGATTGTCCTTTTGTGAAGAAAACATGCTAAACACACAAGCAGTACCATTAAATTTTTTATTTTATACTATTTTCAAATATCATGGCCCCTTTTCTGAAAATACAGCCACCATCCTGATGGTCTGGCATATAGCCCTAGGAATATTAAAAAAAAATCAACCAATAAAATCGTCACTTTACAGTATGAAAGAACACGAAAGAATATAACAAGAAAGGATGTCATCACAAGATTCGACACAACGATGAAATGTGTTGATACAGCTATATATGGGACTTCAGATGGGGAGGGGGGTATAATGTAAAAAAATGACCATGATATTTGGAAAAAGTTTAGTATAAGATCGAAAATTCCGGCTCAACTAACCCACCCCCCTCCTCGATGCTTAGATATAACGAAAAGATGGCTCATTTTTACAGTTTCATATAATTTGTCAATATCAGCTGTTCATAATCCCTTATAAAAAGAGCAAGTTTTGTATGTAACCCAATGTTATTTCTAACCAATCAGAAGGAACAGTGAAGTTGTTACGACCTACTTAAGAATGAATATATATATATATATATATATATATATATATATATATATATATATATATATATATATATATATATATATATATATATATATATATATATATATATATATATATATATATATATATATATATATATATATATATATATATATATATATATATATATATATATATATATATATATATATATATATATATATATATATATATATATATATATATATATATGTATTAAATCAAACAGTTTTGCTAAATTACTTTTTAAAATGTCCTCGGACCTTTAGATCATAACTTGAATATACGGACACAACATTATAACTGCAAAGAATGGAGGTATCCTCCAGCGTGATATTTCTTAACTTATTAGTAAGATCATTCAAATTTCTTAAATATGATTTTTGTGTTCTATATTGGTAGGACTCACCAACAATTTGTTGAAAGGTTTATTGAACACCGAAACTCAATAGAAAAAACCCTACAATTAAGCAAGCCTCCAGAAACTTTCGTTTCAGCTTTAGCAGAGCATATTTGGCTTCAACCAGATCATTTTGTAAAATTTGATGAAGCCTTGGTTATTTCTAATGATAAGGGGTACACCCAATGGGCCAGGGAAGCCATAGAAATTAAAAAACATATGTTGGCTAACCTTTCCATAAATAGGGATACGGCTAATTTGAATATTGACCCAATTTATGATAACCTTCTAAAGAGTGAATCAACAGTCAATAAGGGAGTAAAGATTTTAAATAATCACCAGGGGACTATTTTACCTGCTAGACCAAAACGGTTTGCTTCAGTAATAGCTAACAAAAGGATTATTTCGCAACTGAATAATTAAAGTAATTTACAGTTTTTTTTATTTTTCCTCAGTTACTCTGGTGTCCTCACTGAAGTACCTCTATATTAGCATCTTTTCCCTACGTGGATTAGTTTGCGCCGATTGTACATTTTTGTTTTTTGTTGTTTTTTTTTTTTGGGAGTGGTTTTATTGGTTTTTAGTTTTATCTTCTTTTTTTTTTATCTTGTTCTTCTTGTGTGTCTTTTGTGCTGAAGACGCCTTGTTTGTATACAGGCGAAATATCCGCGTTGCTTTGTTTCTGTTGTTTTCTTTTCTCTCCAGTGGCCACAGTCTCGTTTGTTTTTTGTTTTTTTTATATATTATTCTCTTTGTTGTTTTTTTTTCATGGCTGGCCAGTTCGGCTTAAGATCTTTCAATGGCTATCTCAAAATTTTATTGGATATGTTTGGGGGAATGATGTGTGTGGGGAGTGGGGGGGGGGTAGTTGCGCTCCAATCACTTTTGACTATTAAAAAGGGCACTAGCCCTTTGAATTTCTAATCGAATGAGCTTTTTTGAAGTTTTTACGACAACGCCTTGTTAAAAAACCTTATATGCCCCCAGGGAATAACTTAAAACCCTTGCCCTGAGGGCTGCGGGGGAGTGTCCTCCTACGAAAACATATTTTATATCTGGAAATCAACTACGCTGAACAAAATAACTATCTAAAAATTTTGATTGGATGTATTTGGGGGAATGATGGGCGTGGGGGGGCTAGTTGCCCTCCAATCACTTTCGACTATTAAAAGGGTACTAGCACTTTGAATTTCCAATCGAATGAGCCTTTTTTGAAGTTTCTACGACAACACTTTCTATAAAAACCTTATATGCCCCCAGGGCATAACTTAAAACCCTTACCCTGACGGTTGTCGGGGAGTGTCCTCCTCAAGAACATATTTTCTAGTGGGAAATCAACTACGTTGAACAAAATGGATATCTCAAAATTTTGATAGGATGTATTTGTGGGAATGATGGGCGTGGGGCGCTAGTTGTCCTCCAATCACTTTTGACTATTAAAAAGGGTAGTAGCCCTTTGAAATTCCAATCGAATGAGCCTGTTCTGAAGTTTCTACGAAAACACCTTCTATAAAAAACCTTATATGCCCCCAGGGCATAACTTAAAACCCTTGCCGTGAGGGTAGTGGGGGAGAGTCCTCCTCAAAAACATATTTTCTCTCTGAAAATCAACTACGCTGAACAAAATGGCTATCTCAAAATTTTGATTGGACGTGTTTGGAGGAATCACGGGCGTCGGGGGGGGATAGTTGCCCTCGTATCACTTTTGACTATTAAAAAGGGTATTAGCCACTCCAATTTCCAATCGAATGAGCCCTTTTCGAAGTTTCTACGACAACTCCTTCGATGAGAAGTGCCCGGCTATGGAGAACTAAAAAACAACACATTGTGCCCACATCGTTCTTTACTTAGGCAGCACTAGCGCACTGCCTATGATTGGAACTTGTGTATTCTATAACCTAGAAATTTTAACTTTATCCTGTAGAAACAACCCCCTAAAATGTCAATTAATCTGTGACGGTTCCATAGTTCTGGCAACTGTGTGCTGATAAATTTAAATTCCCAGGAATATGGCTCAGTAATATATTCAATCTCTATTAATCTCCTTTTATCTCTGAAAAATATCTAATATTTCCTACTTACATTATAAGGGCTTCAAAATAATAATTCCGGAATTTATCTCTCAGACTAAAGGGAATGAAACCTTATTAAAATAGAATTTCAATCTATTTAGAGTCCCGCATAATTCCCTAGAAGTCTGGTCTGATGTCACTCCCGGTAGTATTTCTAGCTCTCTGATTGGCTGCGACGTCATTCCTCGTAGTGTTTCTAGCTCTCAGATTGGCTGTGACGTCAATCCTCGTCGTATTTTAACCCCCAACCCTACTAGCGTCGACTGAAATGGTTGGGCCATATCTTACGGAGGCCACAAGAATACTTGTCTCGCCAAGTCCTTCTAGCTGAGCCTATCAGCTTATGGAAGAGACACCGAGGAGGAAAGCAGAAAAACTGGTGGAACTTGGTTAAATCAGATAGTTTAAACAGGGTCATTACATGGTCCAAGCAGGTCTGAGAGATCCTTGATGCCGGGCAAAATAGGAACACCTAATTCCCGCCAAAAGTACAAATAATTAGATTAAGGTACGTGTGTATTCACGGGTTTCTACAGGATGGGGGCCTTTATAGCTCCACCACCAAAGAAGATTCGATTCATAAGACTAGTAATAGTCCGCCCTCTATCATCTCAAAATTATAATTTGAACTCAAATACGTAGAAAAAACTACTGCTGATCAAAATTTTGACTAAACATTGTAATTTTGTCTACATTTTAAATTACTGGAAAAAGTAAAATTATTCCTGACTCAAGCCGTATAAGAGGGTTTAAAATGCATGGAGTGGGTTCATTACTTATGTTTGCAAATATTGATTAGCCGTATGATATTTAGTTATTGTTGTGTCGCTATTTAATGCCACATTAATTAAAAAAAACTTTCCAAAAAAATAATTTTTCAAAGAAAAGTAAAAGCCATTTTAAACTTAAGCTCAGGGGATACAAATATCTGTTAAAATTCAAACTCAAAACGACCAGAAATTACTATTAAGGAATAAATGAAACCCAAAACAAACAGAAATAAAACAAAGAATCATAGCAAAAAACATATAACAAGTAATTATATAAATGAATAAATAGATCTTCAAGCAAGTAATGCTTAGATTGAATATGAAAATCAAGCTTAAAACGAAAAAAATTAGTTTGCTATTAAAGTATAAATGAAACTTGAAACGAACTGAAATTAAATAAACAATCAATGCGAACAAACATACAATATATATTAATCTAAATGAATAAATGAATCTTAAAACGAGTGAAACTTAAATTGAATATGCAAATCAAGTTTGCATCGAATAAAAATAACTACAAACAAGAGTTTGGGTATCGCCTCACTGCAGAAGCCTAAAACCTACTGCGTCATTAGCACCTTACTGAAAACTATATGCTTCTTGAACCGTCTTGGAAAGTATAAACAAAATCAAATTGAATACTAGATATATAATGATATTAATTGTTGAAAGATCCATCAGTTCAAGATTTTTTTTCACTGTAATTTTTATTTTCATTTTCAATGCTGTAAAAACTGGAAAAGAATAGATTTGTAATATATAAGTAATTCGTTTTCAGTGAAGCGCCGATGACGCAGAAGGCCTTAGGTTTTACAATTAAAGAACGGGGCAGTATCCAAATTTTGTTTAGTAGTGAAACTATATTTGTCTTGACCAATCTTGGAAAGAACTAATAAATTAAACTGAATATTTGATGTTTAATGATATTAATTGCTGAAAGCTCATCAGTTCAAATTTTACTGTAATTTTAATATTTATTTTAAATATTAAGTCCAAAAGAAAACATTTGTAATATAATTCGTCTTCAGTAAAGCGCCAATGACGCAGTAGGTTTTAGGCTTCTGCAGTGAGGCGATACCCAAACTCTTGTTTGTAGTTATTTCTATTCGATTCAAACTTGATTTGCATATTCAATCCAAGTTTCACTCGTTTAAGATTTATTTATTCATTTACATTAATATATATTGTATGTTTGTTCGCATTGATTGTTTATTTAATTTCTGTTCGTTTTAAGTTTCATTTTTACTTTAATAGCAAAATATTTTTTTTCGTCTTAAGCTTGATTTTCTTATTCAATCTAAGCATTACTCGCTTTAAGATCTATTTATTCATTTATGCTATTACTTGCTGTATGTTTTTTGCTATGACTGTTTGCTTAATTTCTGTTCGTTTTGGGTTTCATTTATTCTTTAATAGCAATTTCTGGTCGTTTTCAGTTTGAATTTTAACAGGTATTTGTGTCTGCTGAGCTTAAGTTTAAAATTGCCTTTACTTTTCTTTGAAAAGCTTATTTTTGGAAAGTTTTTTTAATTAATTTTTGATCGTTTTTGAGTGCAAAAAGTTTCAAGTTTTTATGGCAGGGGGGGGGGGTCGCTTACTGTCCGATTGTTCTTGACTTTAAAAAACGGATCTAGAACTTTCAATTTAAATCAAATGAGGCTTTTTTCAAAGTCTATACGATTACCTCTTTGATAAAAACCTTATATATGAACAATAGACACCTGGCATAACTTGTGGACAGCGATTGACAACAATGAATGGATTGAAAACATAGCTCTAATAAGGGGGTTTAGACCATTTCACTTGCTGACACAAAGGGATCACGACTGTTTGGAATTGATCTTAATAGGATTTTGTGTGCCAAAGCAATTTTACATTTATCTCAGATTATGTATTTTAACTTTATAATTGGATAATTATAATAGATTTACTATGTGTTCTTCCCATACAAAACTTTACCTTATTAAAGTCTTTGGGGTGGGGGCGACGTACTTGGCATAAAGAAGAAAACTTTAGCGTAGACAGTTGGAGAGGGGAAGGGTGAGGTTGGAGACTCATCCAATACGGAGTGGAACTTCACTTATCTCCTCCGTTCCCAATTTAGGAGATTAGACAGACTCATTGGGCTGCAGAATGTTGGGCCATATGAGGTGTGGAAGACGTCAAAATACTCAAAAATACTTCATATTTTCAGTTATCGCAGGATTGATTTCATAGATTGTGGAGTTGTGAGCCCCTTGGCCCATCGTTTGGGTGAACTTCAACTCATAATATGCAATTTTGATTAATTGTTCCATAATATGTGCATATATTATTCTATACATGTTATTTTGAGTTATACTTTTATCGCATTGCGTTCATTTTTAAGCCTTGATATAAAAACTGAAACCTTAGTGTAGACAGCGGTGGGGGGACATCTCCCCCCTCACATGCATAATTGAGCAGCCACAGAGAAAGTAATACAAATGAAAATAATCTGTCTTTTGAAAATGTTATTTTTCAAAAGACACGAACAAAGTCGCCTAAAGGAACCTGAAGTGCTATCTCTGACATTTCCTTGATTCTTTATTCCCTTTAATTTCAGATGTAAAATTTAGAATATTATCGAATGGGTTTAGTCGTCCCCTCCCTGAATTATTCACATTTGGAAAACACACCCCTGGGAAATCCTTCCCTCAAAGAACATTTTCTTTTCCTGCTGATAATTCCCCCGCGTTAAATTCCATCCAGCAGAAATTTATTTATTAATTTACATTAATATCAGCTCTAAATTTATTTATTAATTTACATTAATATCTATTGTATGTTTGTTTGCATTGATTGTTTATTTAATGATTTTTTGATTGTTTATATGTCTCCAGGGCATAACGCACAACGCCTACCCCCGGACCCTGGTGGGCTGTGTTGACACCGGAGTTTTTTTTATCAGAACTTTGAACTATTTTAACAAAATTTCTATCTCAAAATTTTTATCTGATGCATTTAGGGCGTGAAGGAGGGGGGGGCTTGTTGCCCTCCAATCTCTTTTGACTCTTAAAAAGTGAACAAGAACATTCAATTTCCAATCAAATGAGCCCACTCTAAAGTTTATACGAGCATCCCTTCCATAAGAAATAGTGGGAAGGATTCGGAGAATACTTAAATTACAACCCTTGCCCCGAGGGCTGTGGGGGAGTTTTCATCCTCAAATACCTAATTTCCAGAATCAAAACTACAGTTAATAAAATGGCTGTCTCAAAATTTTGATTGGATGAGTTTGAGGAAAAGGTGGCGTGAGAGGGGGGTTAGTTGCCCTCAAATAACTTTCGACTATTAAAAAGGGCACTAGCCCTTTGAATTTACAATCAAATGAGCCTTTTTTGAAGTTTCTACGACACCACCTTCTATAAAAACCTTATATACCCCCAGGGTACAACTTAAAACCCTTGGCTTGAGGGTTGTGGGGGAGTGTTCTTATCAAAATTATACTTTCTATCTGAAAATCAACTACGTTGAACAAAATGGCTATCCCAAAATTTTGATTGGATGTGTTTGGGGGAATGATGGATGTGGGGGGGGGGCGGGTTAGTTGCCCTCCAATCACTTTTGACTATTAAAAAGGGCACTAGCCCTTAGAATTTCTAGTCAAATGAGCCTTTTTTGAAGTTTCTACCACAACACCTTCTATAAAAACCTTATAGGCCCCCAGGGCATAACTTAAAACCCTTGCTCTGAGGGTTGTGGGAGATTGTCCTCCTCAAAAATATATTTTCTATCTGGGATCAGCTACGCTGAACAAAATGGCTATCTCAAAATTTTGATTGGATGTTTTTTGGGGATGATGGGCGTGGGGGGGGGGGCTAGTTTCCCTCCAATCACTTTCGATTATTAAAAGGGCACTATCCTTTTGAATTTCCAATCGAATGAGCATTTTTTGAAATTTCTACGACAACGCCTTCTATAAAAACCTTATATGCCCCAAGGGCATAACTTAAAACCCTTGCCCTGAGGGTTGTGGGGGAGTGTCTTCCTCAAAAACATTTTCACTGGGAAATCAACTACGCTGAACAAGATGGCTATCTCAAAATTTTGATTGGACGTGTTTGGGGAAATGATGGGCATAACGGGGGGGGGGCTAGTTGCCCTCCAATCACTTTTGACTATTATAAAGGGCACTAGCCCTTTGAATTTCCAATCGAATGAGCCTGCTTTGAAGTTTCTACGACAGCGCCTTCCATAAAAACCTTATATGCCCCCAGGGCATAACTTAAAACCCTTGCCCTGAGGGTTGTGGGGGAGTGTCCTCCTCAAAAATATTTTTTCTATCGAGAAAACAACTACGCTGAACAAAAAGACTATCTCAAAATTTTGATTGAATGTGTTTGGGGGAATGATGGGCGTGGGGGGGCTAGTTGCCCTCCAATCCTTTTCGACTATTAAAAAAGGCACTAGAACTCTCGATTTCCAATCGAATGTGCCCCCTTTGAAGTTTTTACGACGACCCCTTCCATATGAAGTGCCTCTGGGGAAAAAATAATAATAAATAGATAAATAATAAAACATTGGAGCCGTATGGCCTTTACTACTAAACTTTTAACTAAACGTTTTAACTAAACTTTCATAGACGGAGCAATTGCTGTAAGAAAAAAAGACAAAAGCGCAAAACCCACAAGAATAACACGGTTTGTTATGCCTAGTTTATACAAGAAGTTACTCCAGCTATTTGCAACCGGAAAAAAAAAATAGTTTTCAGTAACAGTATACACATCAAAGGAAATAGGTTTTTATGCTAATTTCAAACTGCATGTTGTTTCTGCTTTCATATTTCAAAGATATGCGTTTTAATAATTACAAGTCCTTTTGCGCAGTGAATTTTCTAATTGGATAAAATGAAAAATATTTTATTTAATATTTTGCAATCGTCAAATGAATATTTTAGCTTTTTTTTGTATTAATATTTGGTTAAAAACGATTTGAAGTTTGAAATTATTTTCATCTGAAAGAATTATAAATTTATTGCAAAACTTAAGTTTTAACTACCAAAGCCAACTTAGAATCTATTTTCAAAACAAATTTTGAAAAGTTGACATGCCTCGAAAGATGGTAACTCTGATTTCAGGTTTCAACTTGTAACTTTATAAATATTATTTCACTCTAAAAAGAATTATCACTTCCGGTAGAGAGTGATGCCAGGCAGGGTTTCCACTATCAGGGTTGCCACCGTCAGTAGGATTTTACTAGATCTAGTAAATTTCCCGAAATCTTGTAAAAACTAGTAAAAAGTCTTGATTTAAATTGAACAAAACTTTTTTTTATTTTCAATGAATTCAGGTAAAAAAAAATTATCGTAAATATATGACAATTTTTGCTTGCCTGTCTCTTAAGAGACAGACAAGCAGTCACCTATTTTCATAAACAGACACTTCACTTCCGGCGTCTAAAGGTCGACAAAATCATCTTTCTGTGTATCAAATCTTACCAACTAAAAATGAAACTGTAATGATACTTGCATTTGTGGTGATTGGGAATCTATTGGAAAGGCCACCCAAAACAAAAACCACCCAAGGTGATTTGGTGAATCTCTTCATTCTGAAACAGTTATCTTTTTTTCAGAATTGCATAAAATTTACTTGTAGATAGAAAGTTTATCATCCTTTCATCCTTGGGTAGAACTAACGTAAATAGTAATATTTGTGGGTTGGGGCAATTGCGGGTGGGGCACTCGTAATTGAGTTATGGTCTAAATCTATGATATAGGTTTGATACATTAATAAACATTTATTGTTGTCAGATATTAAATAATCGTCCCATTGTTTATATTTGAGTCTCTAACTAAAATGGCTGCTGACCACTGTGTTAGGTGAATGCCGTGAACTTGAGTGTTTCTTCTCTTCTGAATGAGATGACATATGGTTTCAGTCTGCACAGGGGAGGATCCAGGATTTTTTTATGGGGGGGGGGGGCAAAATAGGTTGATCCGAAAAAAAAATTAGGGAGGGGGGGCAAAATAGGTGGATCCGATAAACTTGCGCTATTAGCAAGTTTAACTAACCCAAACTTGAGTTTGCGTCAACTAAACGGAGGAAATCAATCAAGGAGGAAAACTACTCTCCGTCACGTTTAACAGTCGGACCTCGAAAAGCCGTGCAATTTTGGAAATCTTTGTCTCTTTTTAAAGATACTACAGGAAATGAACTGCTTCCACGCTTTCCAAAGCACTTTCTTACTCTATACAGCTTGCCTTATTCCAGTGCTGATGTAGAGAGACAGTTTTTAATTTTGTCCGTCATAAAAACCAAAAACCGAAATAGACTAAACATCTCGGATGTTTCGTTACCTATGAAAACAAAGCAACTTGTCCTCAGGTCGTCAAGTGGAGTCCATGACAGAGTGATCCCCAGCGATTTGACTCGGGCTACCAAGAAATGGAAACAGGTGGATCCCTTCAGTCAGAATTCGACACTAGTCGATGCTTTAAATTCGGATGAGGACGAGGACGAGTAAAGCCTTTTAAGTGCGACTTTTTTGTTTATGACTACATGTTTTTCTTTTTACTATTAAGTATGTATGATCTACTTGAGCTGAAGATTATTGACAAAATGGTATTTTTCAAACTAATTAGCCTATTGTATGTTATATAAGTTTTCTTTTTCATGGCAGCCCTAGTCCAATTTGAGGTGTACTTTTTAACTTACATAATTTTACAACTAAAAAGGTAGCCTATTACGTCGTTTCCATTTAGAAGTGACAAAGATTGAATTGGTGTTTTATTTTCAAGTATACGAGCGGGAAAGAATCCAGAAAAAAATCAGTTAAAAAAAAAAATCATAAATTAGTGGTTTTGAAATCTGCCAGATATCAGTGTAAGTAACTAATCCTGAATTTAAAGACCAGCCCAAATTGTGTTTTAAAATCGGCAAATTTCCTCCTAAAAATGTAAAATTTAAGGGTTTAGATTTCAAACCTAAAAACAGAAACTGGGGGACAATTTTCAAAAGCCGTCACTTTCAAACACACCTCAGATTCTTAGCACTTCATCGCCTGAATTGCTTCGTGATGAGTTGTAGCTGTATGTCTTCGTTGATTGTTATTTACTTTTTCAATATATCTGAATTTTATGACCTGAAGAACATAGAGAAATTTAAAGCCGGTCTTCAACAGCAGAATTTCCAGAATCCAAGATTCCAGAATATTGTTTGTCGTCTTGCAAACACCGCATCTGGAATATGAAGCCTATCCAGTAGTAGGCTACATCCAGATAATCCAAAAAAAAGTATTTTTGAACTTGTAGGGTTCCGGAATTCTCAATCATACTATGAAAACGAAAGAAAAGAGAAAAAAAAGAAGAAAAAAGGAAAAAAGATTGTGAAAATCATGTTGATTATCCTCCTTTAGTAAAAATCGATGCGTAATGAGGAAAAATTTTTTTTGAGCATTTAGTAAAAACAGATGCGATCTAATAATTTTTTCCTCTCCGATTTAGTAAATTCTTCGAGCTCAGGGTGGCAACCATGTCCACTATCCCCGAATTATCGGGGATTTTCCCGAAAAGCTATGTCTCTCTCCGAAAAAGAAATAGTCGAAAAAATTTCACGGAAAATTTATTCTAGTACTTATATCCAGTACTTATGCATTATATCTTAAATACCGCTATATACTGTACCGGGAAACACTAAAGGAAACCAGTCAAACGGGTATTTTCAATAGGGAAATGGATCACAAAGCGTGGCTTCTCATAGCGTTTATAATATTTAAACTATTAATTTTGGGGTTTAGAGGGGGGGAGGTACCTAGGTTACGTATTTAATATATGCTATGCTTTACCCCCACCCCCCCTTAATGTGCAAATATATAGCCTAAACTTGTTTCTAAACTATTATATTTGCATCCTATTTCATTTCATTATCTTATGTTCTTCTTCGATGCGATTATTTATTATAAATTTCGTTCATTTCAGATTTCATTTACTCATTGATAGTAATTAAATAAAAAAAACAAGTTTTTTTAACTGAAAGTAAGGAACGACGTTAAAACTTAAAACGAACAGAAATTATACTTTATATGAACGAGGTTATCCCCTCCACAACGCCACGCTCTTTACAATAAAGTTTTTCATTGTTAAAAAAAAAATCTAGTTTTGGGAATGTCAAAATTCAGCGTAAATAGCAATATGTTGATGAGGGGACCGCCCCTTTCATATACGGACTAATTTCTGTTCGTTTTAAGTTTTAACGTCGTTCCTTACTTTCAGTTAAAAAAAAACTTGTTTTTTTATTTAATTTTTGATCGTTTTTGAATTAATACAGGTTTTGATTTTGGCTCACCGTACATGAATAATAAAAAAAATTGAATATTAATTTTACTTTTATTTGGTTAAATGGCTTTCTAGAAACCTGTTTAATTTTCTTTACGAACGTTTTTATTAGTAATAAATATACGTAACTTACGAATTAACTTACGTAACGAACCTCTATATTCTTATACTTTCAATACGTATATTAGAGGGTTCGCCCCCTAGTCAATACCTTGCTCTTTAAGCTAAAGTTCGAATTTTGTTCAATTCTTTAAAATTGACCTCTTAATCACAAATGCCGTTAATTAGAATAAATAGCTCATAAAAGTACTAAATAATCTTTGGCTTAAAGAGCGAGGTATTGACTAGGGGATGAACCCAATCATGTACGTAATGTTTTCTGTCGTTTTAAGTTTTGATGTTGGTCCTTACTTTCAGTTAAAAAAATTGTTTTTTTTTATTTATAATTTCTGATCTTTATTTAAATAATGCTGGAAAATCCGGCGCCCCCTTCATAGCAATATCCCTTCTCCCATGAAAACTTCCTTCATGGTAAGATACTCCCACATAACTCCCGACTCACTCCCCCCCCACTACCGGAAAAAATCCCCTCTGAAAACGTCTGTATACTTCCCAATAACCAATACTATGAGTTAACATTGGGTAAAGTTCATAAATTTCAGCCCTCCCCCGGGGACTTCGGGGGATTAAGTCATCCTAAAAGATATAGTTATCATATTTTCGACTATGCTGAACAAAATGTCTATCTCAAAATTTTGATCGGGTGACTTTGGGAAAAAAATGAGAGTGGGAGGGGGCCTAGTTGCCCTCTATGTTTTTGGTCACTTAAAAAGCCACTAGAACTTTTAATTTCCGTTCAAATGAGTCCTTCCACGATATTCTAGGACCACTGGATCGATACGATCACCCCTGGGAAAAAAACAAAACAGCAAACAAATTAACAGGCATCCGTGATCTTTCTTCTGGCAAAAAATACAAAATTCCACATTTTTGCAGACAGGAGCTTGAAAACTCCGAAGTGGGGTTCTCTGATACGCTGAATATGATGGTGTGATTTTTATTAAGGTTCTATAACTTTTAGGGGGTCTTTCTTCCTTTTTTCAAAAATCAGCCAAATATTCTAAGGTGCGTAACTTTTGACAGGTACGATTAAACTTGATGAAACTTATATATTTGAAATCAGAATTAAAATATGATTCTTTTGATGTATCTATTGGTATCAAAATTCCGTTTTCTACAGTATCAGTTACCATTGACCCGGGTCGCTCCTTGCTTACAGTTCGTTACCACGAACTGTTTGATTTATATTCGTCATAAGTTTAAATTAAATTATTATAAATCTTAACTTTTGATCGTCTTGGATTTTCATATGGCTCGATTTGAGTAGGGCTTTTTTTTAACTGGTCACAAAAATATGGTTTATCATGTTCAGTTCGTCTGTGTGTAAAGAATTTTAATCCAACAGCGTTTAGAGGTTCTATTTGATAACTAAATAAAAAAAAAAACATAACGACGTTGTAATTTACGTTGTCTCACCTCCTTCGAAAAAAACACGCATAGGTGACCATCCTTCTCTAAAAAAAAAAAAATACAGAATTTCGTATCTAGCCCCTTTTTTTAATCAGTCAAATTTTCACAAGCGAATAACTTTTTGCATTCAAATTTAAAATTAATGACATTTTGAATCAGCATAAACAGTATGTTTATGTGCAGTGTCGCAGCTTCAGCATTTTATTGGGGAAGGGAAGGGGGCAAGAGGGCTCCACATCCGGAGAGTCAAGGGAGACAGGCTACATAATAATTTTTTCTCCAAATTATTGGAGGAAGCTGCCTTTCCCCTGCCTCCCCCTCCAAACGACGCCCCTGGTTCTGTGGATGCACATATTTTAATCCAACTTTATTTCTTAGAGGTTCGGTTTCTTTTGACAGAAATTATGTTTTGTTACTACAAAGTATTTAACCCAGAGCTCTCGTAAATGTCAGGGAGGCTGTGATGTCCCTATACAATCTTTTTTATAAACTCAAGTTTAATGTATAATTTTCGTAAAATATATGTTTCGAGCATCTCTGAATGATCATCACACCTGAAAAAGGGAAACTCGGAAAATACATATTGAGGGAAGGGGATTTTGAATGTCAAAAAGGATTTTGGATAATTATTTCCAAGGTTGTCCTGGAGAGCTGTCAGAAAAAATTTTTTTACAAGGGATGTCTCCCCCTTTAGAGTAGGTAGGCACGTGAATTTTCTCTTTTGTATAACACTTAAAGAAGTTCTACGAATTAGAAGGGCTGCACCTCTCTGCAGCACCCATATTACAGGTTTAGTCCAAAAATATGCCTGAAAACGAAGGAAAATTCGGGGTCAAATTTGCCCCTTATGATTTTTTATATTTATCTGAAAGTTTAATGCAAATATTCTAAGATTTTAGCCTAAAAATGTATTTCTCAAGCTTTAAGCATCCCCCCAACCCTTAGAATATTAACAAAATAGTTGATGTAAAACTATACCTCTCAATACATAATGTTTATGATGCATTAAGTGATCAAAATTGTAAACTAGAGCTTAAAAATATGTGTCTATATTAACCGTGGTAAAACTAAAGTCGGTGCTTTGGTAACCGGGTAAGGCCCCTTTTAATCATGGTTGCAGCGGCGGCTGCAACCTAGTAAAGAGCGAACCACAGCCCATAGTAATCAAAAGCTGAAAAACGGGTTTTCAAAAAACCTGTCTAGTGAGATAACATTGCCATTTGACACTGAATCAGGAATGGTAATTATTGTTTCAGTTACTCTTAGAAGTAAAAGTTTATAGCGAAAAGAAATTCATGGTGATTTCGAAAAAGAGCCTGAAACCTGTTAAAAATTGCGTCAAATCGAAATAAAAAGTGCCCCATTGGAATTAGCATGGTCGAAAACCTTTCGTAGGATAATTACATTCCCCCACCTTGAACACCAAGGAAAATGACTTTTTTGCATGGGTAGCACCGATCCGTCCCTTTTTTTTCTTTCCTTTTTTTCTAGAAGGGCTAGGGGGTGGCCAGAGCATCATAGAGAGGTGTGTAATAGCTCATTCGAAAGGGAATTAAATTTGTAAGTGCCCTTTTTAAGTTACCAAAAAGATTGGAGAGTAAATAGCCCCCCCTCCCTACAAACCCCTCCCCCCAGCTAGTCCTATAAAAATTTTGAGATAACCATTTTGTTTAACATAATTCAAAGGTCCAATATATATGGTTTTGATGATGATATAGCCCTCCATAGTCCCTGGGGAAGGGCTGTATGTGGTATCTGGCGTATCGATATCCCGCATATCGGTATCGTGCGTATTGGTATCGCATGTATCGTATCAGGAACATTGGTATACGCTGTTTTTTCTCCGTCATTTTCTAGGCTCATTTTTTTAAAGCATGTCCCGGCAAGGTATCATGGTTGCAGCGGCAGCTGCAGCCTAGTAAAGAGCGAACCACAGCCCATAGTAACCAAAAGTTAAAAACGCGTTTTGAAAAAAAATTGCCTTGTGAAAAAAGATCCCATCTGACACTGACTCAGGAACGTTAACTATTATTACGGTTCGTCTCAAAAGTAAAAGTTTATTGTGAAAAGAAATTTATGTTGATTTCGAAAAAAAACCACACCCCTCGAAAATGGCGTCAGATCAAAATGAAAAGTGTACCATTGGAATCAACATGGTTAAAACCTTGTACAGGGAAGTTACAGTCCCCCTCCCTGAACAACAAGGAAAATCACTTTTTTGCATCGGTTGCACTGATCTGTCTCCCGTTTTTTTTTTGTTTTTTTTTTCAGAAAGCAATATATTTTCACCGTTAGCACTGTTATGGTTAGGTTAGCATCTTAATAAATTTACTACATACAGAAAAACAAAAAAAATTTTTTTAAAAAAAGCGACTGTAAAAGTTAAAAGATAATTTTTGTACATAAATTTCTCCGTGTTCATTTTGCAGACAAGAAAGCTCAACTTATTTCAAAGTAAAAATATTTTTCCTTATTTTTATAATTATGTTTTATGCTCAAAATTCAATTAGCATTCCCCTTTTTCTACTATAATTAAAATATTTGAATTGAACTTATACTGAACATATTACTTTCAATGGTCCTATAGTCGAATTTAAAATGATATTCAAGAAACTTCAAACTACTGTTGAAGTCCAAACCGTATTGATTGATATAGCCTATTTACGGTGAAAATTACATTTTTTCTACTGAAAAGTACATAAATCTTAATAATTTTAATAATTTGTTGGAAGCAAGTCACAATTCCAACAGGAACATTGGATTTTTTTGTGACTTGTTTGAATTAAATAAGCAAGCCACAATTCCAACTGAAAAATTTGATTTTTTTTTGACTTGTTTGAATTCAAGCAAAAAATTTCGTTGGAAATCAATTTTTTTTTACAGTGCAGCTTTTCCACTTGAGACAAGACACCAAAAGTGCCGTTTTTTAGTGCCATATGGCACTTGCAGATGGCAGAATTTACAATAAGCACGTACACATGAGAAATAGCTTTTGAATGAGTCATTAAGAATCTCTTTATGATGTTCTGGTAGCCCGCTAGACCGGCTTAACGTTATAGCATACTAAAAAGTTGATACTAAGAGAGATGTAGATGCCAAAAAAAGAATTTTAATAATGAAATTCAGAACAAACCTTAGAAATCCATGCAAATCGAGTAGTAAGGTGTATGTGAGTACGAACCATCAAGGATCATAAGCACCAACGACCCTAACCACCAGAGACCTCAACCCCCCAAAGGTCACCTATCCCCAAAGTCGAAGGCGCCCCCTCCCCTCCAACTTTTTGACCCCTCCACCCATTTTTTTGAAGTTTTTTTTAACTTTTTTTTATTATTTTTTTAACATGATATATTTTTGCAACTTTTTTTTTTCATGTATTCGAATGAGATGAAACATACTTAACACAAAAAAATCACATTTAATATTTTCGAAACTCAAAATGAGAATGGTATAGAAATTTTAGTCATGACCTTTACTATTAGAAAAATAATGTTTGTAGTAGCACTTTTTTTATTAGACTAAAATTTTTTTGGACTTCGAAATTATTCAACTTTTTTTTACGTATCTTAAAATGAAATAAAAAATATGCTTACGGCTCTAAAAATTGTACTCTATGCATGCTCAGAGACACGATGCGGCTTTCCCACCGGTACTTAATGGTGGGTTATCAACACTATCTAGTTTATTGCATGTATTAAATCAGTATTTTTTACGCAGTGGAACGATAAACACATAAGTCATATCTTTAAAAAAAGTAAAGATGGAGCATTTTAATAAAGTGTGTTAACATGATAATGTTATTGTAGCATTGAATACCGACAAGGAGAAGTATTTAAACTATGAAACAAGTACAAGTGGTAGCACTTTTGGAAATGTATGCCTGCATTGTCATGACAGTAAGGAATTAAATTTCTTTGGAGTACCGAAAAACTTCAACTCTTAGGTTGGTGGATATGCAAGATTGAGATCTCCAGAGATGATTACACTCAAAGAGAATGCCAACATAAAAATAATCGTTGATGATAGAGGACAACTCCTTGCTACTGTTTCAGGTAACACATTACCTACTGATACATCCTATCGTCAGCTTTCGGGTATTAGCATTCAACGGAAGATCAAAAAACGAAAGGCCTACTCTTCTAATAATATCATAAGCCATATCTTGTCTACGTACCGAAACTGTTACCTGTGTAAAAATAATGTGATAATAGACAGTGAAATTGTCAGAAAAATAAAAAGGACATTGGCAGAAAATATCACTATGGAATATAAAGATAAGTCGATGAAAAACAAAGTACCGGCAAACGTTACTGCCATTGATCAAACAGTCAATGAACCAAATATTACCAAAGACGAAAAGCATATTGAACCTGTCGATGACACACCAGTAAAAATTGTGTATGACTCAAAATGGAATTATGATTATTCTACTGATTACGAACTAAGAGAAGAGAATAGCTACAATATCAAGAGAGAACATGGTGAACTATTTTATGGAACAGATTCAAAATGTCCAAAGTTGATCATTGGTATTAATAATAATCATAATATATTTTTGTATTAATATTCTACATAGCATTATTTCATTAAAAAAATATATTATGCATTACATTGTTATATGTTCATTATTTTTAGAGTAAGCTAGCATATCAAACGCTTAGAATGTCCATTAAAGCATCGGAGATACAAGAAAAGGAATTTGCATACATCTATTGTCAGACACATGGGATAACATATGAATAAATTCAGTATCAACATCCTTTGTCGGATATGTCGGATAAAATTGACAAAATCTAAGTATCAGAGTGAATAATTTTTTTATCAACATCCTTTGCCAGATACATCGAATAAAATTGATAAAATATAAGTGTCAGAGTGAATAAATTTTATTTATCGACATTGTTTGTCAGATACATCAAATAAAATTGACAAAATCTAAATTTCAAAATGAATAAATGCCTTAACAACATCCTTTATGGGATATGTCGGATAAAATTGACAAAATCTAAGTATCAGAGTGAATAAATTCTATATCAACGCCCTTTTTTCGGATACATAGGATAAAATTGACAAATTCTAAGTGTTAGAGTGAATAAATTTTTTTTATCAACATCCTTTGCCAGATACATCGGATAAAATTGACCAATTATTAATTTCAAAATGAATAATTTCATTATCAACATCCTTTATCGGATATGTCGGATAAAATTGACAAAATCTAAGTATCATAGTGAATAAATTCTATATCAACACCCTTTTTCCGGATACATAGGATAAAATTGACAAATTATAAGTGTTAGAGTGAATTATTTTCTTTTATCAACATCCTTTGCCAGATACATCGGATAAAATTGACAAAATCTGAATTTCAAAATGAATAAATTCATAATCAACATCCTTTGTCGGATATGTCGGATAAAATTGACAAAATCTAAGTATCAGCGTGAATAATTTTTTTATCAACATCCTTTGCCAGATACATCGAATAAAATTGATAAAATATAAGTGTCCGAGTGAATAAATTTTTTTTATCAACATCCTTTGTCAGATACATCAAATAAAATTGACAAAATCTAAATTTCAGAATGAATAAATGCTTTAAATACATCCTTTATCGGATATGTTGGATAAAATTTACAAAATGTTAGTATCAGAGTGACCAAATTCTATATCAACATCCTTTTCTCGGATAAATATGATAAAATTGACAAATTCTAAGTGTTAGAGTGAATAACTTTTTTTTATCAACATCCTTTGCCACATACATCGAATACAATTGACAAAATCTAAATTTCAGAATGAATAAATTCATTATCAACATCCTTTGTCGGATATGTCGGATAAAATTGACAAAATCTAAGTATCAGAGTGAATAATTTTTTTTTCATCAACATCCTTTGCCAGATACATCGAATAAAATTGATAAAATATAAGTGTCAGAGTGAATAAATTTTTTTATCAACATCCTTTGTCAGATACATCAAATAAAATTGACAAAATCCAAATTTCAGAATCAATAAATGCTTTAACAACATCCTTTATCTGATATGTTTGATAAAATTGAAAAAATCTAAGTATCAGAGTGACTAAATTCTATATTAACATCCTTTTCTCGGATTCATAGGATAAAATTGACAAATTCTAATTGTTAGAGTGAATATTTTTTTTATCAACATCCTTTGCCAGATACATCGGATAAACTTGACAAAATCTAAATTTCAGATTGAATAAATTCATTATCAAGATCCCTTTCTCGAATACTTGGGATAAACTTGACAAAATCTAGGTATCAGAGTTATTAAATTCTATATCAACATCTCTTTCTCTGACTTATGGGATAAAATTGACAAAATCTAAGTATTTGAGTGAATAAATGCTTTATCAATATCCCTTAAATGCATTATCAACATCACACGACAGATACATCGGATAAAATTGAAAAAATCTAAGTACCAGAAAGAATAAGTTTATTAAATTCTACACCAACATCCTTTTCTCGGATACATTGATTAAAATTGACAAAATCTAAGTGTTAGAGTGAATATTTTTTTTATCAACATCCTTTGCCGGTTACATCGGACAAAATTGACAAAATCTAAAAGAAATTTAATTCCTTGCTGTCATGACAATGCATGCCTACATTTCCAATAGTGCTACCACTTCTACTTGTTTCATAGTTTAATACTTCTCTTTATCGGTATTCAATGCTACAATAACATTGTCATCTGAACACACTTTATTAAAATGCTCCATCTTCACTTTTTTTAAAGATATGACTTATGTGTTTATCGTTCCACTGCGTAAAAAATACTGATTTAATACATGCAATAAACTAGAAAAAAAAGTCAAAAAAAATTTTTTTCCAATAAAAAAAGTGCTACTACAAACATTATTTTTCTAATAGTAAAGGTCATGACTAACATGTCTATACCATTCTCATTTTGAGTTTGGAAAATACTAAATGTGATTTTTTTGTTTTAAGTATGTTTCATCTCATTCGAAAACATGTAAAAAAAGTTGAAAAAAATACATCATTTAAAAAAAAATAATAAAAACAAGTTACAAAAAAACTTAAAAAAAATCAAAAAAATGGGGGGGGGGGAAGGGGCACCTTCGACTTTGGGGATAGATGACCTTTGAAGGTTTAGGTCTTTGGTGGTTAGGGTCGTTGGTGCTTATGATCCTTGATGGTTCGTACTAACATACACCTTACTACTTGATTTGCAAGGATTTCTAAGGTTTGTTCTGAATTTCATTATTAAAATACTTTTCTTGGCATCTACATCTCTCTTAGTATCAACTTTTTAGTATACTATAACGTTAGACCCTATTTTATATCGCCAACAGTGTTCCAACACCACTTGTGTATAATACAGAACACATCGAAGAGGTAAAGCTAGGTCAACTCACAATGTCATTCTATCATCATTAAACATTTTCATAGATTCATGTTGTCTCAAATTTATAACAAATTGCCAGAGTTAACAAGCCCTTCGGTGTTACCTTAACTGCTAATCAGTTTAACCCTTTTTTCTCCAACTTCATATGATTCCAATTCGCAAATGTTATCTAGCTCTGTTTTTTCCTATTATTCAATTAATATCGTTAATACTGTTCAATTCGCGAATGTTATATCCTTTTTTTGCAAAGTGATTTAGCTTTTAACAATCAATCAATTCTGGGTTTAGCCTACTATTCTTTAATTAGCAACTTCCTTATTTATATAACTCAATAAATATCCAATGGTACCCAAAATTAATACAAAACTTAAATTTCTTTCTTAAGAAAATATTTTGAATACGATTTGGCTGTATCCAATTCGCAAATGTTATCTAGCTCTGTTTTTCCCCCTATTATTCAATTAATATCGTTGATACAGTTCAATTCACGAATGTTATATCCTTTTTTGCAAATTGAGTTAGCTTTTAACAGCATATGTCAATCAATCAATCAATTCTGGGTTTAGCCTACTATTCTTTAATTAGCACCTTCCTTAATTATATAACTCAATGAATATCCATAGATACCCAAAATTAATATAAAACTTAAATTTCTTTCCAAAAAAATATTTTGAATACGATTTGGCTGTATAAACTGTTGTGATGCTTCAAGATAAAAAAACACGTTATGATGAAAGTGCTTTAAAAACCAGTCTGCTTGCGTTATTCAATCTCAACCATTGTTCCAAAACGTGTTTGTTCACTTTATAGGTTTATAATATAAAAGGTTTGGTCGCTTTTTCCAATGTGCATATCAAACTGCACCGTATATTCTTGTGTAGTTCCATGTGCAATTGAAACCTTATGCACTATCATGATGAATGAAGTTGATAAAGACGTGTTTCTTATCACTTTGTTTGGAAAGGTAAAATTCGTCAGTAAATTCAAATTCAGGGCATATCCCCACCCCCTCCACCCAACAATACAAACTCTATAATATGATGATTATAGTCGATAGAAAACGTAGAATACGCTCTTTTTTCCATTACGTAAACCCCCTCTTCCCTCCCCCCCTCTGTTTACTTTATTCATCACAAATAATTCTTTCGCTCAAAAAAATGTTATTTCCCATTATCAAAAATAGAGTGTACTTTCTTTTCCGGTCTAAATTAAACCATGTGTGTGTGTTTAATCCTGTTACCAAGAGGGACGATTTCAAAACAACCTTGGCATGCACATTATCTGAATTCAGAAAACAAAGGAATGGAAATTCGTAATTCTAGACGCTTTGAAAAAGGGGTGAATTAAACGAGATATTCTATTTTCAAATGTATTTGATGAAAGCAAATAATGTTTCAGGTAAATATTCAAAGTTTTACCTTCATGGAAATGGGAGGGATGGGTTCCTTGTGCAGACATGTATACCCTTTGACAAGAAAACTAATGTGGTCATTCCGACACGCAACACTGAAGTTTAGCGTTTCGTTAGCTTTTAATTATACCATATTTATTTCTGACTATTTTTAGATCTATATTTTAAATCATTGTATTGGATTTCATGCAGCGGGGGTACTAATTTTTTCTTCTGTAAAAAGGGGAATCGTTTTTTCATACTATATTTTTCTTCTTTTTAAGGACAATTCTGAAGAATACGTGCCTCCCCCTCAAAAGAGAGCTAAGGCTAATGGCGCTACTCCAATGCAACAACTGGAGATAGCTGGCCCATCGAGAGCCACCCACATCCCTTCCAGACCAGACCAGCGCTGCCTGCCCAAGCCCCATCCTTGCCAGCCTCTCTTCAGTCAGGGAGAAAGCTGAAAAGAGAGTGGCTGACAGCTCACATGTTGTTGACCCCCGCTACACCAACCCCCCTAGGTAGTAAAATCGCAGCCGCCACCACATCTATGCAAGAAATGGACGTCACCGCCCCATCTATCCCCCATCATGCTTTGCCAGGACCATCCGGCACTCAACTGTAGTTAGAATTTTGAAATGTAAGCATTTTTACGTTTACTTTCTACCTGGTTATAGAAATATCTACCTATTTCTTTCCAACTTTTTTTTGTCTTTTCTTTTCGCCATTTTTTCAACACTGTAAAAGTGTGTGTCAGAGATATTAAAATGTTATTTTCGCTATAATATTAATCCTGAGGGAGTTCTGAGGATTAAGTTCTGAGGGAGGTGTAAAAAATGGCACTTATATAATATCCAGGTAAACATACGACTAGAAATGCTTCAGCATAAATAGACAATTGCGTATTTCTGAACTTTCTGGGGAGGCGGTGGAGGCAAGTATTTAGTTAAAATAATGCTAGGAGGTAGGAAATTGAGTTTTGAGGATGGGGTGAAAAATGAACATGGTTTTTTAACTTTGTAAAATAATGGTTATTTGACATAGAAAATAAACCATTTTTTCTATAGATTAGTGAATGAGCATCGGCATCTTCTTCAGTTTATAACACACCAATTTTTAGTGTACCTGAATCAATCATCGCACCACCAATGGAGTTTAGAGATGAGCCTACACTAGTTCTTGACAATATTGAGTGGCATAGGGGTTTTCTAAATGAATTTTTTGGGGACATGGCCAGCCTAGACGATTTAACTTGTGACATTGACACGGTGGAGGATCCAGAATGGACAAATGGATTTATGTAAGAGAATTTAGGCGTTGTTTATATTACTAGCCCTTATGAATAAGGTCCTTGTAAGGAAATCCCGCCATAGGACAAGACAGGGTTGCCCGAAGAGCTATCCTCAAACACCCTGTAATACAGACAAACCGGCGTAGATGATTTCATGTCACCTCCATCCAATAAAATTGAACATACTGGGGGTGGTGCTAATGACAATTCTATGTCACCCCCCACCATTCTGGTTAACGATACAACTAGTAGTAGTAATAACGATATAACAACATCACAAGTATCCCCACTTCCAAATTTTTCTTCTTTCCAACTCTGCCTTGCACCATTCAAAGGTCTACAGTGCCAAAATCGGTGATCCATTTAACTCTCTAGTGTCAGGGGATATAATAACAGATCCCCTGGGCGTATTATTTCCAGTGAGGGCTCCTTCAATTGAATCAGTGGAATATTGGGTGTGGCTTCTATACATGCAACCCACAGAGCCTGATTCAATTGGACATTTCAATCCAATTACCGATATTAGTTGGGTTCTAAGTGAGGGTAACAATCATGAGGTACTTTACTACTTTCCAACATGCCTGTCCCAATTTTGAACTAATTCAAAATTAAAGCATCTCATGAAATACTGTAAACGTCATGGATACCAGGCTGTGGAAACGATAAGTGGAGATACAATGGTCTTACGCTTTAAGAATTTCCAAAACACGTTCCTACAGAGCAATAAGATCGCTTGGGACTGCGAAGCGAAACTCACAGACGTGTACGATTCGTCAAATCTAAATCGTGTTTATATACATGAAGCCATAGGGGTCTCTTACGCTCACGCGCAACGATATTCCAATAATACCATCCAAGTGCTGGATGTAGTTGAGATGTTGGGTGACGGTGAAGACTGCATGCGCTCGCCATTGGTCAGTCTAATCAAAACAGCGAACGGTGCTATTTCACGCCTTCGTTACGCAAACTATTCTATGCTCCTATCACCAGATGACAGATTGGCCATTAAAAATCGTAAAATATGTTGGGTTTGCAAGGGGAAATTTGATGATGGTGTTGGGAAGGGGGGGAGGAGGAAGTTGATCGACAATGATCATTTGTGGCAGGAAATTACATCGGGGGGGGACGGGAGTAACTTGAGAGGGGTACCACATCAGTCGTGCAATTTAAACGTTAGACAGCAATATTTCGTACCTGTTTTTATACACAATTCCAATTACGATTTAAAGTTTGTTCTACCGGCATTGGCCTGCATTGCCAATGGTGGAGTTGTAGATGACGCATGGATAGATGGTTCTTTTTCATATAATATCATACCCAAATCATCGGAGAAGCTACTGCTTCTAGAATTCATGTGGAAAACAGTTGACAAGGGTAACACGTGCCTGAATAAAATCCGGTTTTTAGACTGTTTCAGCTTCTTCCCCAAATCCTTTAGTCAATTGATTCAGGTACAGAAACGTGACAATTTTGATAGCTTCCCCCTCCTCAAACAGCGCTTCCCCGATGATGAAATGTATGATTTATTAACGTGTAAAGGCATATATCCATATGATTATTACAACTCTGTCTCGAGGCTAGATGAGGTGTCATTACCGCCAATTGAAGCTTTTTACAATTCTCTTACTGAGAGTGAGTGCGCCACTAGCGACTACGAATTTACTAAGAGGGTTTGGGCAAAGAGTGGATGTAAAAATCGGTGGGATTATTGTAAATTATACTTGGCCAGTGACGTACTTACTCTTCTGGACATTGTGTGCAAAAATACGAATAAAATCTAAGGGGAATTTGGGTTGGATTTAGGGTATTATTTTTCCACTCCTCATCTGGTGATGGACTTGATACTTAAAATCAGCAAAGAAGAAATAGGTCTGATCGCCGTCGTGGATCAGCATCTGTTTGTAGAGATATTACATGATTGGTGGGTATGTTTTTAAAGGGGACTGTATCATGGAAACTGATCCGACCGGACAGCAAGCTGATGAAAAGTCAGACGCTGTTTTGATGGATATGAATTCCCTTTATCCATCGGCAATTTCTCACTACTGTTCGCCGTGTGGGAATTACAAATGGCTTGACAATCCGTGTGCTTCGAATTTCCCCGACATTGCTAACGTTGAGGAGAATGGGGCACAGTGATGATGTTTTGAAATTGACGGTGAAACATCCAAGGAAATCCCTGACTCGGTGGAACACTTTGTTTTTCTGTGCATAAATAGACCGGTAGGTAGGGACTCACTGAGGCCCTACAATTTATCTTTAGTAGAGGATGGGAGTGTGCACTGGGTACCTTAAAAACAAAAACTAATTGCCGACCTCAACCGGAAACAGAATATCATTGTTCATCACGCGCTATTGAAATGGATGGTGTCCAATGGTTTCAAAGTCACAAAGGTTCATAGAGGCCTCCAATTTGATCAAAAGCCTTACATGAAAGCTTTTATTGACACCTTTGTCAGTAAGCGTTCACAAGCGAAAACGAAAGTTGAAAAAGAAGTCTATAATTCATTTTGAACTCAGCTTTCGGGAAAATATGCGAAAGCGTACGAAACATAAGTCGATGTGACATTGTGACCAATCCTAAAGCATTCCGAAGCATTGCGGATCCAAACTTCACATCGTTCACAATCATAGACTCTAATATGGTACTCCTACATCGCAAGAAAAGAAACATTGTTTTAAATAAAAATATTGAAGGCGGATGTTTAATAACTGAAATATCTAAAAAAACTCATGTTGTCATTTTATTATAATGTATGCAAGGTACAGTGGCCGATTGAGGGACAAGTTCAAGTGTATTACAGGGATACCGATTCACTCCTTTAAAAGTCAAAACTGAAAATCCATTGAATGATTTGGAAAATGGCGAGTACATTAGCTCACGAATGGACTACACTAATTGGGATGAATCCTGCTACCCAGAGCTAGTGAAACGCCAGGCCCCAAATCAATTGTTAATGTTAAAATCTGAAACGGGTAGCGATCTGATATCCAGTGGTGTGTTTCCCGGGCCGAAGGTATACTGTGTGGAAACGCACAACAAAGATATCAAATAAGTTTGCAAGGGGGCACCTACACACTTTGTAAAAAATAATTTCGACATGAGTGTGTATAGAAACTGTGTGGAACGTAGTTTAGTCCCAAGACCGAAAGTCATGGCGATTCGCTCTTTACAATTTAAAAACTACACAGGTAGAGTTGAGAAAAACGCCATGTCGGCCATATCGGACAAAGTCTATGTACTTGAGGATGATGTTAAGGTACTACCACACGGTCACTATTTAATCTCAGACCGAGTTTAATGTTTAGAGTAAATAAGACAACTCGGTCTACAAAAATTAAGTTAAATTCATTAAAAAATACGAATTGGGTGGGAGGTTTTTTTGGGTGATGGGTGTTTTTAAATTCTTTTTTTCTATATCACAAACAATTTTCAATGTGTGTGTGCAAGGCAGAGCAATTCCACTATTTAATGCCCCCCTCCGGCCCGCCCTGCCCCTGGCCCGCCGCAGCGGGCCCCGTGGCGCTTTCCGGCCGCTTTAGCGGCCACCCCCAGGGGGGACCCCATTCCAAATTTAAAATGTTGTAAATAAAAGTGTGTGATATTATTTTAAGTGTGTGTGCATATTCTAATAAATGTTGTATTTTTTATAAACAAATTAAAAAAAAGTGCATTTATTAAAGTGTTTTGTTTTTTTCTAGTGCTTATGTAAATGTTGTATTTTTTATTATAATCAAATTTTAAAAAAGTGTATTTTTTCATGTTTAATTTGCTTTCATGTTCAATGTAGTATTTATAAAGTGCTATTACTTTTATGCGTGTAATAAAATAAAATATGATTCTTTATTGATTTTTTTCTTATTATTCTTGAATGGTCTAGTAATAGGGAAATTATTTAGTCATTAGACAGCTGTGTTCAACAGTTAGTTGTCTAGGTGAACTGTTGAAGGGAACATGTATCAATTTAAAACACCATTCAGATCGTTTCTGTTTGGGCCGTCAACGTCAGGCAAAACAACACTCTTAACTAAAATAATTAAAAATCCTGATAAAATGTTTGTGGAAAAGCCGAAAAAAATCTACTATTGTTACAGTATTTGGCAGGAGTCATACGATAAAATAAAAGCAATTGGCACGGCGGGATTGGTGCAGATATAATTTATACAGGGACTTGATGTTTTCAACATTACTGAACCAAACTCTTCGCTGATTATTGACGATCTGGCTGAATCTATTGAACAATGGTCCCAGGAAATGTTACAACTGTTCAGTGTTCGCTCTCATCATGAACAGATTTCCGTTACTCCGGTTCTACACAATCTCTTTCATCAGAGCAAATGTACGCCAACACTTGCATTGAACTGCACTTGCTACATCATCTACACAGTTGTTCGTGATTCTAGCTCGCTAGTACCTCTCAATAAACAAATAAATCTTGGGAGACCTAAATTTCTGCTCTCAGCATACAATCAGGCAACTAATAAACCCTACGGCTATATCCTATTGGATCTTAATCAGAATACACCCGAGGATCTGCGTGCAGTCACAGATATTTTTGACAATGAACTTACAGTATATCTCCCCGTGAACACTAAAAAAGGCTATTAGTTGCTATCATGACACTGAATAATTGCAGGACTTGTAAACAGTTTTCTCTAGAGAGAGAATGGCAAAACCCTACAAATTGACTCCAATAGAACTCGCTCTCTCACCCGTGGAACACTTTTAGAAAAATCTGAGTAAATTCATTGACAACGAGAATATTGAGGATGCCAAAAAACTGCTTTTACTTAAAGATATATTACGCCAAATGAACAAGCATAAGCCCTATCGTGCGAGGGCCAGTGGTATTGATCACAAGAAAGAATAATCTCAAGATTCTGCTGCTGCTGCTGCTGCTGGAACACAATTAAAGACGGAGTAATTGTATTAATTTGTGTCGAAATTTGTAAATCTAATGCCCCACTCATATCGTCAAAAAATTAAACGACTCCTAACTTATCTCATGGAAAGTGGTCAAGATCATATTCAAGTTGATAGCAATGGGAAAGGGATTATAATTCAGGGCAAAAGCTATAATCTACTTGATTTAATCTATGATATGGTTACAAATCGTAAAGGACTATTATCATTTGACACTCATCTATACAACTTTCTAAATACATTAAACTTCCCCAAAAGCCTTATTAACAATAGACAAATTCTAAAAAAAAATTAAATGAACATGCACCCTCGTCAACAACATCATCAACGCCATTAAAATGTGAAGATGAAGAAGAAGAAGAAGATTTTAAATCAATTTTGGAAAATACTAGCACACCTAGTGGAAACTTAACAATAAGGAGGAGCAGCACACTACTGATAGCTAGACAAAAGTGAAAACGTATCAAGTCACCACCACCCCCATCACCAACCACTAGTATACAAAAGGGTAGCGGATGTTACACTACGTGTTTACGTTCAAAAGGGTTGAATTTCTGAAAGGTGTGTACAAAAATATAGGTGAAGCGGTGAGTTTAATGCCCTCCACTAGTCTTTCCGAAGTAATTCGTGTTGAAACTAAAAATGTTCAAGACTTCTACGAAATGAATCAAGTTACACTGTATAGAAATCATAGACTTCGTGCTATTCATTATCGAAAAACTAAAGCCTTTTTCCCATTGCATATAATGCAAGCAGATCTACTAACTCTAGATGAGATTCAACGACGTCACAATACACCCTACAAGTACATTCTACTTGCATTCAGTGTTTATAATCGTTATGCATATGCAATTCCATTGCGGTCAAAGAGAGGCGTTGGAGTTGCTCGGGCTATAGAAAGTATTCTCGAACAGGATTGGTATGAAAAAATTCAAACGGATCATGGTAGTGAATTTGTTAATCCTCATGTTGCAAAAGTACTAGTGAAATATAATACACTGCTCTATCATAGTCATAGTCCTATAAAGGCTCATTGCCCGAACGATTGCTAAGAACTATTCGATTTTTAATTTCTAGATTTTTCACATTAAAAGATGCATCTGCTTTTATTCATGATTTAGATAAAATCATGTTGATTTATAATCAACGACCTCATCGATCATTGTCCAAGTCAACCCCTATGTGCTCTTGATCGAAAAACAACTCATGAACTTATTCATCACTATAATATAAAGCATCTTCAGTATGTTCCTGTAAACACTTCGTATTTAAAACTCTGTCAGTTAACACTAAGAAGTGAATTGGGTGATCCTTTAGCAATAACAAAAGGCTTAGCAGTGATTAGATGTCATTTTCGACCCATTGTCGGCGACACCAGCACAATCACCTAAAATGAACAATAGAAGAATTCCAATTTTCTGTCCCGATATCAATTGCTATGTTGGTGCTCGGAGTCCACGTCAAATAGGCAATGGATTGGACCACTACAAGGGGTGTACTACAATGTCTGGCTATGGTCTTGGTAGCTGGTTTGCTAGGCTATTTCGTTCTGCACTACCCCTTGCCAGAAAATATATTGTACCTGCTGCATCAAATTTTGCTGCCTCAACACTACAGGACTGGGGGTTGGGTAAGAATTTCTGGAGAGTGTGAAGGAAAATATTAGATCTTCAGCAAGAGCCGTTGGTGAGCAATTAAAATCTCAGCAAAATTGGAAGGGATTGAAAAGGATACGTGCGTGTCATTCACTTATCAGTCTCCATCCAGGCGGGAAGCGAAGGACATCAACAAGGACTTTGCGGAATTAAACAAGGAAGACCAATAAGAAGAAAAAAAGAAAAAGATTGTTAGATCAAAGAAGGATTTCTTCTCTTAAGATGACTTATCTCCCCCACAAGGAATCACATCCATCAATCAGTTCCTCATTGGATTTGTTCAATGCTGAAAATGTTGATGTCAGTGTCAAGTATGGCTACTATGAACAATTTCACCCCCAACAACCCCTCTCGGAAAATATTTACTTTCAAATATTTTCCAATGAAGACTATTTCATTGATTTGTCATCAACATTTATTGATTTAAATATTGCGGTGAAGGAAAAGTCAGATAATACAACTCCAACTGTTGCCGATGGTCTCTCCTACGAACAATGTATTCTACACAACCTGTTCAAACAAATTAATGTATTTATTAATAGAAAATTGTTGAGCACTAGCAATAATTTATCCAACTATGTAAGCTGAATACAATTTATGATGATGACACCAAAGGCATACAAGGAGTTGAGAGGACACTCATTGGGCTATGAATATCGATCAGGGGTTGACACTGACGGCGAGTTGACTACTGCAGTGAGCCAGGAGTATCATCTGGTTGGAAAATTAAATCATGAGATATTCAAGATATCCCAATGGTTACCCCCCAATGTCAAGATTGACATAAAGTTGCAACTGGCCCCATCGAATTTCATTTTGAGAAAAACACTTCCTGTAGCACCCGATGCAAATGTCATTATCACATCGACAATTCTCTACGTTCAAAAACAACAGGTTATAAGCTCTGTTGCATTGGTAGTGGAAAAGCTAAGAGCCAATGGCAACAACATTAAACTTCTTGTCCCCCATACGATCACTAATCAACGTCACGTTGCCACTGGGTTTCGGAGCTATGCCGATTCATCATTTATCAATGGGGAAATCCCATCAAAATTGGCTTTGGCTTTTGTGAAGAGTGGGAGTGCCGTTGGATCTTGGACTGAATCCCCCCACAATTTTAATTTTTTTGGTCTATCCAGCCTTGTGTGCAAAGTGAATGGTATTCCACTGTACATTCTATCATTTGACAAAAAATCCTATAGAACTCTGTACGAGTTGACCATGCAATCCCTAGATCATGACTCTCAAGTATTTGAAAATGGAATAACCGATTCAATGTTTTCAAAAATTATGGCGTAATTGTTTTGGACTTGTCGGGGACTCAGGATATGAGCATGGTACGAACAGGGAATGTACGTTTGGAGTGTACATTTGCCGATGCTTTGACTGAGAGTATCACGCTAATATCATTGAGTCAATTTGAAACCTATTAGGAAATCACACCCGACGGCAGTGTTCTACTAGACCTAGCATCATGAACACAAATCAAATAAACAGTAAAGTCAATATGGACCCATACATGTCTCAGTACAAGTTCTACCACATACCTTTAGACTTCATTGAATAAATTTCAAGTGTTAACAATAACCTAATCATTGTTAATGGTAGTCCATCGACTTTCAAGACAGGCCATTGGCTATGCATCTTTCAAACAGGGAAGAATATTGAATTTTTTGATCCTCTTGGCCTATCGTATAAATTCTACACTCCATACATCAGCAACTTTATTGAAAGCAGTAGGAAAACTATTATTCAAAATCAACGAAGAGTACAGGATTTAACGACTAAGACATGTGGCTTTCATGCTCTGCTCTTTTTCATGTTCAGATGTCGTGGCTATACCTACAAGCAGTTTCTCGACATCTACGTTGACTTACCTCGATTGAACGACTTTCTAGAGGAAAATATACTGACAAGCATGTTTAATATTGATTTTATTTCCCTACGAATAAAATGTTCTTAAAATGTATGTGAAATTGTTTATTTATAAATGAAAAATATGTATATACATGATAAAAACGACTTTTCTACTCTTTAGAAAAAGAGTATCTTCTACTAGGTAAAGGTATTTGTCGAGAACAACTAATGCAGGTAGATTATCTGAATTCACAGTATACTGATCCTGATGTGCTGCAATGTCAGGGTCACATTTTCTACAGTAGAGTGTAACTTCACTCTTATCATATCTCTTTGTATAGTCAATTATACTTTTCTCATTCATTCTGTAGAATTCACATGTTTCATTTTGCTTATTTGAAGCAATGTCACAAACAGTGTCCTCAAGCGGCGAATCACATTCCGTCACAGCCAAATAAAAATCAGTGGGCTTATAATCATAACACCCATTGTCTTCACAACGATGACATAGAAACCATATTCTTTTGCTGTTCCAACAGTTGAATCGCTGACCCGGCTCCTCCTCCCAGAACAACCTAAAACCACGACGATACCAATCTCGTAGAAATAAACTAAAATCACGCTTAGGATTCTTTCCAATCATACCAGGATATGTATTCTCCCATTGATCACATTTATCACAGTGGCAATTTGAGCATAGGTGCCCTCTAGGATGAGAGTCACACACCTCTTCAAGACAGGAATTGCAACCTTTAATTTGTACAGCATATCTTCTATGCAATTTAAACGGGACGCATAATCTAAAATTTTCATCATACTCATCAATCATTTTGCAATTCTCACATGATGACCAGCTACCCAGTGTGTACATACATAGTGGACATGTATGGAACATTTTTTCATGTGTTGACACTCTCACTGCCACAATAAAACTGGGCTAGCAACAATAACAAATTGAGTGGGATAGAGAGAGAGAGAGAGAGGATTAAATCATCCTTGAACTCCATCTGTCTCATGAGAAAAAAAGTCCTAAATTTCCAAACTAGTGTTTAAAAGAATATCCACAATATCATTTTGCCGTGTCATGATTAATATATCAATAAATTGTGTAAATGCATTTAGACCACAATGTAAAAGCTTCATGCAATAGTCTAATGACGGAGCATCATTTTTCATTATACCGACAAACATTCCCTGAGAAAATATCTTCCTTTGAATAGACAGCTCTAGAAAATCATCATCTAGAATCAAACACTTTTCCATAAGCACTAGATTCCCCATGATTCGCTCCTTCTCAAATCTATCTATTTTCTAGAGTCCTAACACTCTCACGACCAACTTCAGACTAACCAGAATTTTTTCTTCTCTAAAAAATATACGCTAGTCTACTATTGAAAGGAAAATACCTTTGATTTAGAAACAATTTTATTGAGCATAATTACAACAATATTATTCACTGATTCATTTTTTTCTCATCAATGTATTTCAGTAGTATATCTACTGCTGCCTGAAGTCTATTTATATGCACAATATTCAGTTTCGTAGCAAAACATAATTACTCCTCCAGCTTGAATTTGCTTAATTATATCATGTATCTACCATACATATCGTCCTATTCAAGGCATAGTCTACAGCCTTCTGTTATTTCTTTAGCCACATTTGATACTCGTATATCTTTGCTGCTGCCGGCTCCACCATCAATCTCCAGTAGTGTAAATACTCCACTCATTTTTTCTACTAATATCCTCTCAAATAAACTATTCTCTCCGAATTCAATTATCGTAGTAATATGAATTGCAATGAAAATCAGTCCTTTTATTCAAATCCAATTAACAATCAAGTTATCGTATATCGAATAACCTCCATTCTCTCTGATTGGCCCTAAAAAATGGGTGTTGTCTCAAAAACCAGTCTGCTTGTATTATACAATCTTGACTATACTCTCAAAACGTGCTTGACCACCTTATAGGTTTGCCCGCTTTTTAAAATGTCCACGTGAATCTGTACTGCATATTCTTGTGAAATCCCATGTGCAATTGAAATATATAACAATAACCAGTCTGATTGTTTTATACAATCTCGACTATACACTCAAAACGTGTTTGACCACTTTATAGGTATAAAAGGATTGGTCGCTTTTTACAATGTGCACGTGAAACTGTACTGCATATTCTTGTGAAATTCCATGTGCAATTGAAATACATAACAATAACCAGTCTGATTGTCTTATACAATCTCGACTATACTCTCAAAACGTGTTTGACCACTTTATAGGTATAAAAGGATTGGTCGCTTTTTACAACGTGCACGTGAAACTGTACTGCATATCCTTGTGCAATTCCATGTGCAATTGAAATCAGCATATAGATTACTACTATCCTCTGCATTTTCGCCATGGCATTAAATCAGTGACTATATAAGATTGAATAAACAAACCGAATACCAATTTGAAATAGGCAAAAACAAATATTTCCCGTTTCCCCCCTGTAAGGTGAATTTCAACCCCTCCCCCCACACCATATCGCCCTTTGATGGTGGGACACTCCATTTTCCATCACTGCTTATATTTCTTTCTAATACCGAGTATACACACCGAATATCAAGCTAAAATAGGAAAAAAGAATTTTTTTGCTTTTCCCTCTTTTGGGTGATTTTTACTCCCGGTTTCCCCCTCTTAGATGGTCGGATTGCTTGTGTCCCAGTCTCATTCGAAAAAGCACATCCAACTGCCCTTGTGGACAGGGCTTCCACTCTCGAATATTAAAATTCGGGGATAAGTCTTAAAAATTCGGGGAGTTTTCGCGGACAAGTCTTCAAGATTCGGGGATTTTTCGGGGGGTGGGGAATGAGATTTCGTTGTGAAAGTTTGGGAGCCAAGAAGTTTTAGCTTCGTTTTCAGGCTCAAGTAGGGCTTAGAGCCACATAGTAAATCAAACCTTTTACAAAGTAGGTCTTACAGCTATTGAAGGGGATTGGAACCCATACCTGAAGACGCTTGTTGTTGATATTGCATCAAGAACTTCAAAATTGTTTTCAAATTAAAAAAAATAGTGTACACATGTGAACTGTGAACATGTGAACATGTAATACCAGTAGCAATTTTTCATTAAGTCATTAATCTCAGTAATTCATTAATAATATTTAAAAACAAAAACAAATATTTTTTTAGGTTTCTACATAGGTAAATTAAATAGACAAAATTAAACCTATAAGCATGGGGCAACACTAAAACTTTAAACAAACAGGAACTGAATTAACAAGTAACAAGAACAAGTAAATTTAAACTTAAATTAAAAAGGGAATTTTTACGACAATTGACACATTATTGGTTTTTCTTGCTGACTCTAAGGCCTTAAGTCTTTACCCCTCCCCAGAAATCCCCCACGTAAAAAACGGAAAATAATTCCCTCACTCACAAAAATACCCCCTGCAGAAACTACTCCCCGCGGAAAGTACCACCGTGGGAAATCCCCCCCACAGAATATACCTCCGCTAAAAATACCCTCGAAAAATCAACCCCCCTGCGGAAAATACCTCCTCGGAATATACATTTTTTCATTGTTTCTTTCTAATATGCTATCCTTTCTTTTGGCCACCTCATAATTACAATAGAGTCACTAAGGCACTAGTGCATTATAACTTACACACTAAATAAGCGAGTTTTGTTTATTTATAATTCAATACAATATAATAAAATACAATTACAATAGTTGACAAACAAGTTTGGGCTCTATTTTTGCAAATTAAGGGGGGTGGGGTGGGGGTAAAGTGTAGCATATATTAAATACGTAACTTAACCTAGGTACCTTCCCCCCCCCCTAAACCCCAAAAAACAATAGTTTTAATATTGTAAACGCTATGAGAAACCAAGCTTCGTGATCCATTTCTATATTGAAAATACCCATTTGACTGGTTTCCTTTAGTGTTTCCCGATACAGTATATAGCGGTGTGTAAGATTCAATGCATAAGTACTTTCACCGATTAACCACCAATCCTCCCATCAACCCTGAGTCCATTCATATTCCTAATATAATACTTATTGCAGTCTCATTTTATATCAGTCCATCCAGTGCCTGGACATGATAGCTATAGGCTACAAATCATATAAAAATCATTTATTCTTTTTCTTCACACTAACATAATTTGGCATTATTAACCAACAGTTCGTGATAATAAAGTCCGAAAATAAAGTAAAAATTGACAAGAAAACAATATGAGCCTAATAACCAAATTATTTCTTTCAGCTGTAATGTAAATTTTCTTATGAATAGTATTTTTGGGATCACTTCTGTTTAAATCCCCTATTCCCCGACCTTGTACATAGTCTATATCTAAATTTTTTTCTCATTAGGAGGGACAGGGGATGCTGCATTTTGTATGGTAAGAAGATTGTATTTAGGGATTTTTCTTAAGAAGAAATAAATTATACCACAATTTCTTTTAAAATCTTTTGTTTCTATCTCAGAATTAGCCTTCATACAGGGTTACTAATTGTTCAAGCATTAGAAGTTGTAAGGATAGGCCTAGATATTTAAACAAATTTACTTGGCTATCCCGAATTTGAGCAAAATATATTTCCGTAAAATTTTTTTGCCTAACTAACAGCTTTGCAAAACCATAAAAGGATTCTAAAACTGCAGTTTAAAATATTACACCCACTGAAAATATTACACGGGTGAAGGGACCAGAATAATAATTGTGAGGGGAGTGCTGAGTGAATACGTTGGAGGATAAAGGGTGGTATGACAAATACAATTCTCAGAAAAAAAAGAAAAGAACTTAAATTTTACACACCGAATGAACAAAAATTTAAATGGTAAGAATTCCTGGAAAAAGATCAATTCTTTCAATATATTATGTGTTCAATCATTACTAAACATTAATACAGTATGTCCAAAATCAAAAATAGCAAAAGAAAACCATATTTAAACTTATGAATCGGCTTCCAAAACAATTCTCCTTCTTTAGAAGTTCAATTCCAAACCACAGCTCCAACTGAGCGTTCCGTTAAACAACTTCAAATATAGTTCTTGGCTAATTTTGTCAAGATTGTCTTGACCACGAATGATGAATGTGCAAGAATCTTATAGCATTTGGAATACAGCATTCAAAATGGTTTACCTGTAATCTAACTGCAGGGAAATGATACTTTTGTGAACATATGAAGAACCGTCTATACTTAAATTGTATCTATCTGGTTTTTATGAAGAGCAACACAGGAGACGAATAATAACGAACAAGAGTAGTAAACAATTATAGTTTGTAAAATAATATTTGCTAGGGATAATCACTAGGGGTGACACCGTGATCTGGTGATTTTCGAGGAACCAATTTGTATTCGGGGAGACACATAGATGTTCGGGGAAATCCCCGAAAATTCGGGGATAGTGGAAGCCCTGCCTTGTACAGGGTTGCCAACTTTTTGGTTTATAAATATGTCCCCTGATCATCCAAAATTATGTCATTTTTAGCCAAAATATGTCCATATTTCGTCTTTAATATGTCCAAAACATGTCCATCTTGAAATCTCAGAACCTAGAGGTTATCTTTCTTATCAATTGGGATATTGACCAAAATATGATTTGGAAACATCTTTCAAAGTGGCCAGTTAACATCAAATTTGTTAAAAACGAAAAAAATCATTTAATACAAGCACAAAACTCATGAAAACCAGTAAACACTAAAAATAATTTGTGAGAGCTTAAGATTAGTCTTCTAACGAGAGTTCATCTTGAAAGTTATGCTCAGCATGAGGGCCAGCTTTCTTTCTTCTTTTGCTAGCTATTTGCTAATCGAAGTATTTCTTGCGCACTTCAGAAGGTAAAATCCAGGATTCCAGGGACGCTCCAGAACGCCAAATTAGTTGCTTGACATGCATTAAACAACTAGTTGTTTCCATTAGAAGCCAATTGCGTAATTTGGTTTTGATTTACCAAGTAGCGTAAACTGTCTTTCAGCAGCTGCTGAAGAGAGTGGCAGGCCACATAACGTTAGCATAAAATCACAAAGATCCTTGTATTTTTCTTTACCCTTGGCATGCCTATATTTTCTAAGGTCAGACCAAAATACTGACGGATTCGTTTCTGCAGTGGTTAAGCGAGTAATATGTTCTTTTTCGTCAAAAAAGGATTTCCAAAGTTCATCAAGATAGCTTTGGGCCTTCTCTTGTTGAAATTCGGTTTCCCCGAGCAAGTGGTAAAACCGACTGGTCAGAGCCACAATGCTGTCACACTCTCAACCAAGGGAAATTTCAGGATCCAGAAGCGACAGTGCTTTCAATGTTTCGTCTTTCTGGTTGATTCTAGTTCTGATTCAACTAACAAGTTCTACCATGTACGCCAAACAGTACTCCTTAAAGCCAGTAAGTTGTATGGGACCCAATTCACTATTTTGCTTTTCCAGGTACACCACAGTGTTTGGTCCAAAACTTACCTCTTCCATTCGGCGAAAATTTTTCTTTGGTTAGACTGACTGAAAATGGGCTCTGCCTCTCAATCACAGAAGCTTTGATGAAACATCTAAGTATTGATTTTAAAAGTGTGCAGCTACTTTTTAGAAGCAAATGAATCCGCGTATCAGAGGACTGAAAATCAGTATTCATGCTATTGACTTTCTGCAGCATAAAACTCAAGAAATACATGTAAGCTTTTACAAATGGGTCTTGCATAAGTAGTGTGTTATATAAAGGCGCGAAACTTACATGGAAACTTACGCCTGAGGCATGAATATACAGTGCAGTTTGACGTGCACATTGCAAAAAGCGACCAATCCTTTTATATTATATACCTATAAGGTGATCAAACACGTTTTGAAAGTATAATTGAGATTGTATAACGCAACCAGACGGGTTTTTGAGACACTTTCATCATAACGAGTTTTTTTTTATATTTTCTTAAATCAAAATCTAGAAATTGTCAGACGGGTTTCTGAGGCAACACCAATTTTTTGGACAATTGCCTTAACTCGAGACTAGTTTCTTAGGAATGTCTCGTTGCTAATTACAAAATCAGATGCTAGACTCAGAATTGTTTGATTTACATATGCTCTCAACACCCGCAATCGTCAATACAGTAAAGTCTGGGAAGAAGATAATGACCTTAGAGCATTTATTACAAGATCACCTTATGACAGAAACAAGCCTTGGTGCAGTTTGAAGCCGCTCAAAGGAACAAAGACCAAGATGTTGCTTCACTCTCGTAGCAACTCACACTTGGAAAAAATTCGTGCTGTCCATCTCACAACCAGTATTTCTGATTTTGGTAGAGAACGCATGGGCACAGAGTCGGATATCATCAACTCTCAAATAAGACTGGCTGCATGGTTCGCTAATGAAGACTCATCATTTTTGAAGACAGACGGCCTAATTCCAGTTCTCAAAGCTTGTGCTCCTGATTCCCAAATTGGGAAGGCAATGAAGATGAAAAGGACTATAGCCGCTGGAATTATTAAGCACATTCTAGCTCCATATGAAAGAGAAGAACTTCGTAAGTTTCTGAGAGTCTCAAAATTCTCCCTTATCATTGATGAAACAACTGATTCAACAGCTACAAAGTGGCTTGTATTGATTGCTAAATATTGGAACTTTTCTAGTGACAATGTTCGTGAGGAATTTCTTGGTCTATTAAAAGTAGAGGACGCTTCGACCCATGGGCTAAAAACTATTATCGACAATTACCTGGAAAAAGAAGAGATACCAAAAAACAACGATGATAGGTGTTGCTTTTGACAACGCTTCAGTGAAAACTGGAACTGTTGGAGGTCTTGGAGTACAGCTTAAAAATGACGTACCAGGCCTGTTTGTTTTGGGTTGTACCAGCCATTCAATGGCACTGTGTGCAAGTTATGCAGTGGTGCATAGTGCTGCGCCACTCTAAGTGAACCTAGATCAACCAAACTTTTTGGATATCTCTCTCATTATGACTGTGCGTCTGAGCGACACTTTGCCTATCTCAATGCCTGTCATTGTTGGTTTGTATGTCAGAATCCATTTATTCATATGTGTTTTGTCTCTCTCACTTCCTCCGCTTATGTGTCCAAACATAACACTGACAAGGTATGACCTTAGGTATCCACTGCGCGAAGAACCTAACCTCGTCTTCAGGACGGTGATAAGCCCCTTTAAATTTAGAACACTTAAATTCTTCTAGATTGAAAAGTGGAATCCTACGGTTACACTTTTGAATTAAAACTTTATCTGTAGGTACATTACCCTTTACATAGAGTGCTTCAACCCCGAAAAAGGTGCAAATTTCACTGACTTCCTCCTGAACATTTCTCAGTTCCTGACCACTATTTTTAAGTGGCGTAATCACTCTATCGTAGAATCCCAGTCTGTTTATATAATGTAATGTAGCACTCCACAAGCTTTTATCATACTCAAACATATCATAGTTTACTATCCAATGATAACATTCAATTTCTTCGAGTTCCATAGACAAAAATAAAAATGCACATTCAAATAGAACACCACAAGATGATTTTTTTAAACCGATAATTTCAGTGTCATACAGTCCTATCATCTTGGAAGCTATTAATGAAGTTGTTACATAGAGAAGTACTTCATCAAGCTTTTATACCTTCGCTCAAGGTTGAATGGAGTTATGGCTAGGGGGATGAGTCCTAAAACCATCTGAATTCATTGTGGAGAGGAGTTATAAAACCCTTTGAATTCATTGTGGGGAGGAGTCATAGAACTCTCGGTATCTATTGCATGCAAATGAAGTCTGGAAATTACAATAATTTTCCTATAATTTTTGTATTGTGTATGCAAGAGGTGAATTCAAGAATGAGTTTGTTACTTACTTACAATTTTTCATAATGACAAATCCGACAACAGCTGATGATAAAGAATTTATTCATTCTAATAGATATATTATGTAAGTGTTATCCGATTTGCCTGATACATGATATTGGTAGAGAATTTTAGTAAGGAATTTATTCAATTTGATTCTTAAATTCTGTCAATTTTATCAAACGTATCTGTCAAAAGAAATTGATAAAGAGTTTATTCACTCTGATGATCATATTCCGTCAAAGCTATCCCAAGTATCAGTCAATAGATGCTGATAGAGATATTATTCATTCTGATATTTTCTCTATGTTAACCTATCTATCCCACATATGATGTATGCAAATTCCTTTTCTTAGTTCTCCAATGTTTTAGTAAACATTATAAACGTTTGATTTTATACTTAACACTAAAAATAATGAAAACATAACAATGTAATACACAACATATTTTGAGTGAAATAAAGTTATGCCGAATATTAATACAAAAAATATATTATTATTATACATTATCAGTATCACTGAACAACTTTGGACATTTTGAATCTGTTCCATAAAATAGTTCACCATTTTCTCTCTTGATACTATAGCTGTTGTCTTCTCTTAGTTCGTAATCAGTAGAATAATCATTATTCCATTTTGAGTCATACACAATTTTACAGGTGTGTCATCGACAGGCTCAATATGCTTGTCGTCTTTCGTATTATTTGGTTCATTGACTGTTTGATCAATGGAAGTTACGTTTGCTGGTGCCCTGTTTTTAATCAATTCATCTCTATATTCCTTAGTAATATTTTCTGTCAATATCCTTTTTATTTTTCTGGCAACTTCATTGTCTCTTATCAAACAGATTTTATATAGTTAATAGTTCCGGCACGTACACAAGATATGGTTTATGATATTAATAGAAGAGTAGGCCTTTCTTTTCGTCTTTGCTTCCATTTGAATGCTAATACCCTAAAGCTGACGATATGGTTTAACACTGGGTAAAATGTTACCACAAGCACTAGCAAGGAGATGCCCTTCTTCATCAACTATTATTTTTATGTTGGCATTTTCTTTGAGCGTAATCATCTCAGGAGATCTCAATCTCGCATATCCACCATCATAAGATTTGAATTTTTTTGGTACTCCAAAGAAATTTAATTCCCTACTGTCATGACAATACACGCAGACGTTTTCCATTGTTCTAGCACTTGTACTTATTTCATAGTTTAAATACTTCTCCTTGTAAGCATTCAATGCTACAATAACACTATCATGTGAAAATACTTTCTTAAAATGCTTCATCTTCACTTCTTAGAGATATGAGTTGTGTTTATTGTTCCACTGTGTAAAAAATACTGATTTAATACATCCTGTAAACTAGGTAGTGTCGATAGACGGACATAGAGTACCATTGGGAAAGCCGCATCGTGTCTCTGAGCCAGCATAGAGTACAATTGTTAGAGCCATAAGCATATTTCATATCATTTTAAGATACGTGAAAAAAAAGTTGAATAAGTCAAAAAAAAATTTAGTCCAATAAAAAAAAGTTCTACTACGAACAATATTTCTCTAATAGTAAAAGTTGCGACTAACATCTTCTATATCACTCTCATTTTGAATTTGGAAAATATTAAATGTGTTTTTTTTTTGTTTTAAGTATTTTACATGTCACTCTAAGAGATGTAAAAAAAAGTTGAAAAAACATCATGTTAAAGAAATAATAAAAAAAGTTTTAAAAAAAACTTCAAAAAAAACTATAAAAAATGGGGGGGGGGGCAATCAGTCACAGGGGAGGGGGCCCCCTTGGAGTTTGGGATAGGGGACCTTTGGGGGTTGAGGTCTCTGGTGGTTAGGGTCGTTGGTGCTTATGATCCTTGACGGTTTGTACTCACATACACCTTACTACTTGATTTGCAAGGATTTCTATGGATTGTTTGGAATTTCATTATTAAAATTCTTTTCTTCCCATCTACATCTCTCTTAGTATCAACTTTTTAGTTTACTATAACGTTAGACCCTATTTTAAATTGACAACACTGTTCAAACGCCACTTGTGTATTATACAGAATACATCAGAGAGGTAAAGCTAGGTCAACTCACAATGTCATTCTATTATCGCTAGCCATTTTCATAGATTGATGCTGTCCCAAATTTATAGCAAATTGTCTGAGTTAACAAGCCCTTCGGGGTTACCTTAACTGCTAATCAGTTTAACCCTTTTTATCCATCTTCATATGATCTAATTCGCAAATGTTATCTAGCTCTGTTTTTTTCCCTATTATTCAAATAAGATCGTTCGTACAGTCCAATTCGCGAATCCCTTATCCCTTTTTGCAAATAGAGTTAGCTTTTAACAGCATATGTCAATCAAACAATTCTGAGTGTAGCATCCAATTTTGTAATTAGCAAAGACACATTCCTAAGAAACTAGTCTTGAGTTAAGGCAATTGTCCAAAAAATAGGTGTTGCCTCAGAAACCCGTCTGACGATTTCTAGTTTTTGCTTTAGAAAAAAAACACGTTATGATGAAAGTGTCTCATAAACCCGTCTGGTTGCGTTATACAATCTTAATTAAACTTTCAAAACGTGTTTGATCACTTTATAGGTATATAATATAAAAGGATTGGTCGCTTTTTGCAATGTGCACGTCAAACTGCACTGTATATTAATGCCTCAGGCGTAAGTTTCCATGTAAGTTTCGCGTCTTTATATAACACACTACTTGCATATATCTCAGAATCTTTGCAGCTCTTCCCTTGGCCAGAGAATCCGGAGCCTTTGTACCTAACGCATGGCTGGTAAATAAGAGCAGAAGAGATGCCCACTTCTGTAGCACTCTATTGACAGCTTTTTCCATTGAAAGCCAACGTGTATTAGCTATTAGAAGAAGCTTATGGACCCCCTGTTCAGCAAATTCTTGCATTTCCTGAAATTCTTTTTGTCTCTTGCTATTTCCTGACACATACATTATCAAGTCCCCGAGAAAATGTCCAAGACCATCAGGAAAAGCTTTCATTGCATAACTTGCACACAGTGCCATTGAATGGCTGGTACAACCCAAAACAAACAGGCCTGGTACGTCATTTTTAAGCTGTACTCCAAGACCTCCAACAGTTCCAGTGTTCACTGAAGCGTTGTCAAAAGCAACACCTATCATGTTGTTTTTTGGTATCTCTTCTTCTACTAAGTAATTTTCGATGATAGTTTTTAGCCCATGGCTCGAGGCGTCGTCTACTTCTAGTAGACCAAGAAATTCCTCACAAACATTGTCAGTAAAAAAGTTCCAATATTTAGAAATCAATACAAGCCACTTTGTAGCTGTTGAATCAGTTGTTTCATCAATGATAAGGGAGAATTTTGAGACTCTCAGAAACTTACGAAGTTCTTCTCTTTCATATGGAGCTAGAACATGCTTATTAATTCCAGCGGTTATAGTACTTTTCATCTTCATTGCCTTCCCAATTTGGGAATCAGGAGCAAAAGCTTTGAGAACTGGAAGTAGACTGTTTGCCTTCAAAAATGATATGTCTTCATTAGCGAACCATGCAGCCAGTTTTATTTGAGAGTTGATGATATCCGACTCTGTGCCCACGCGTTCTCTACCAAAATCAGAAACACTGGTTGTGAGATGTACAGCACGAATTTTTTCCAAGTGTGAGTTGCTACGAGAGTGAAGCAACATCTTGGTCTTTGTTCCTTTGAGCGGCTTCAAACTGCACCAAGGCTTGTTTCTGTCATAAGGTGATCTTGTAATAAATGCTCTAAGGTCATTATCTTCTTCCCAAGCTTTACTGTATTGACGATTGCGGGTGTTGACACTCACAGGCATAGTTTTTCCTTGTTTTATTCCTTAACTTGTTTGCCTTTGAAAGTGGAAAATTTGGCGTAACAATTTCCTCATTGATTTCTTCATTGGAAGAACTGAAATTTTTTTCCACTGAAGTGATTTCGGACGGCTCAGCTATGTAATCTCTAGCAGCACTGACAAAAAGCTATTGTTCATCTCGTGAGCCAACACCTACTTCCCTTTCAAGATTTTGGACATTGCGTTTTGAAACTTCTTGAGGCTGGAGAAAAACTGAAGACTGAAAAGACTGGTATACATTCTTGGTGCTTGATGTAAATTCAATGTTGTCTGTGCTTTCATGAAAAGAAGCTTGGCATTTATTTTTAGCACAAATATCAGGAGTAGAGGTTGTGTCTGGTTGAGAAACTTCACACAAAGATGTTATACCTTCTTTAGATTTTTTGATAATAGGTTTGAAAAATCCTTCTATTTTCTGTTGATATCCTCTCTTAGACATATTTGACAAGATACCTTAATGACTGAACACGACTTTAAATGCGAATTATGCAGGACAAACTAATTAAAAAAACAAAACAAGAAAAACCCGTTTTTTTAAGAAAGTAAATAGCCGAGTCCAAACATTGAATGAATAGAAATTATCACCTGAGGGGTGATAATTTCTATTATCATGACATCGATTTGTATCGATGTCATTGTAGAATTGACTAGCCCTTTCAAAGTTTCCACTCGGCATGGTCAAGAAAGGAGTAGGCGAGCCCAAAAAATAAATAGTTGATTGGAAGTAAAAACTGTTTCAAGATGTAAGTAGAAAATACGTAGTTTAGGTATAAATTAGTTGAAGAATTTTGAAAAAAAACTAGACTTTCCGAGGCTCACATAAAGCGATGCTCAGATAAATGATTTTAATTGCAAAAATAGCTTAAAAAAAGAATGGAATAATATCATATAAAATGCTGGCAGCGCAAGCCTAATGTGTAAAGGCAGCTTCATTTAAAAATACTGCTTCACATTTCAACTACTTGAGCCAAATAGTCAACTACTTGAGCATTTTGAAGCTGTCGCCATGGATTTAACCCACTTCAAATGTCTTTTAAGTGAATTGTGAACGACAGTGTGGATGTGGCTGCCCTTTGGTTTTAGTCCACATTTTGTTTGAAGAGTGACACAAAGCGCAACAATGGCTAGCCGATTGTGATTTTCAGTCGAGATCGTTTTTAAGAGACTAAAAGGTCTTTCTACTACAACTTTTGAAAATGACAGATAGAAGAGAAATTCGGCTACTTTCACAATGTTTTCAAATTTCTTACGTCCAGTAGTCATTTTTTATTTATATTGCAACGTTGCAAACGATCTCATTCTATATACTGGGAAATACTTTCCAAGAATTTTTACAAATTTTTAATATTGAGCCTAGAAGCCTAAACTTAAAGTAAAATTCTAAGCTTAAGAAAAAATTCAATGTGTTCACGTGCGAAAATAAGGGAATATTTTGTTATTAAATTTTGAGGGTTTTTCCAACCTCTTCAAAGGAGTTTATCCGTAATAGAATAGATTTTTTTCTGTTTTGTAAACATGACCTTATTTTCGAAGATTTACAGGCTTCAATAACATCCTCAAATTGTCTTTTTATCGTCAATATTGGTAGAGTTGGAGGTGACTGAGGAAAAATTATGTACAGCATCCCCTCCCGACTCAAATATAAGCAAAAAGTGGGCAATCCCCTCGCCAAACTTCAATGGTTATGAGACAAAACCGTTTTTTTAATTACATTATCTCTAGTACAGGTACAGCCCAATACCTACCAGAGTCTGCAACCTCCCTGAGACGAGACACCTTTCCTGTTACGGAATTTGCAAAATCAGATGTGGTCTAAAACCAAGTGTCACCTTATTCAGAAAAGAAGAGGCACTCAAGTTCATAACACTCACCTAACACAGTCGTCAGCAGCATTTCAGCAGTTGTGGTACCGAACTATAAGTAAGGGGCGAACCGGCTCAATAGTAAACGAAACTCTAAAAAACTGAATTTTGATACCAATAGATACATAAAAAGATTTCCTAGCATTATTTAAAAAAAGAAGAAATTGAATAAAAAAACAATTTTTTCAAGTGAAAGTAAGGAGCAACATCAAAACTTAAAAAAAACAGAAATTAATACGTACATGATTGCGTTCCTTCCCTAGTCATTACCTCGCTCTTTGCGCTAAAGTTTTTTTTACTTTCATCAGAGCTATTTATTCTAATTAACGGCCTTTGTGATTAAGGGGTCATTCTTAGAAAACTAGAACAAAATTTGAACTTGGAGTAAAGAGCTAGGTATTGACTAGGGGGCGAACCCCCTAATATAAGTAATAAAAATGTACGAATACAGAAGTTCGTTACGTAAGTTAATTCGAAAGTTACGTCTGATCAAAAGTTCAATAAACCCATTTAGCCAAAAAAAACAAAATTAATATGGAAATTTCGTTTTAATTATTCATGTTATTCATCGACGGTATATATATATATATATATATATATATATATATATATATATATATATATATATATATATATATATATATATATATATATATATATATATATATATATATATATATATATATATATATATATATATATATATATATATATATATATATATATATATATATATATATATATATATATATATATAATATATATATATATACAGGGTGTTCCAAAATGGTTGACCCCATTCTAAATGCCCATATCTCGGAAACTACTCGATAGATCTTAATGAAACTAAATACACTTTATGTTGAAGGTCATATGTTTTATTGGTTAAATTTACAAAGAAAAGTACAAATATTTGTTGGTTCTTTGACAGATTTTTATAAATGTTCAATATGAGCGCCGCCTGTGACTCTGCAAACGTCGAGTCGGTATTCGAGCTCTTGCCAAACTCGCTGTAGCATGTCTTCGGTAACAGTCTCCAGTGCAGCTGTAATTCTCTGTTTCAGTTCTTCAATGTTAGCTGGAAGAGGAGGTACGAAGATTAGTCCTTTCACACAACCCCAGAGGAAAAAATCACACGGCGAAAGGTCGGGTGATCGTGGTGGCCATTTCAGAAGCAAATCGTCTTCTTCACTACCTCGACCGATTCATCTCTCTGGCAGAACCTCATTGAGGTAGGCTCGTACAGTGAGCTTCCAGTGAGGTGGAGCCCCATCCTGCTGAAAAATGAAACTTTCGTCTTCATTTTCTATGAGTTGATCAATTAGCCAATTCTGAAGCATTTGAAGATAAACACCTCCGTTCACATTTCCTTCGAAGAAAAATGGCCCATAAACTTTTTTCTTGGATATTGCACAAAACACATTAACTTTTGGTGAGTCCCTCTCGTATTCGACTGTGTCTTGAGAATTTTCTTCGCCCCAAATGCGAACATTATGTTTATTAACTTTGCCACTCGTGTGAAACGTGGATTCATCACTAAAGACTAGCCGATCATCGAAATCGTCTTCTTCGAGTTTATCTAGCATTTCAACACAAAATTCTTTACGTTTTCGCTTATCACCTTCCCTCAAGGCCTGAACGAGCTGAAGCTTTTAAGGTTTAAATCGCAATCGTTTTCTCAGAATTCGCCAAACTGTTGTTTGTGGAATGTGGGTTTCCACACTTACTCTTCTAACACTCTTCCGAGGACTACGCAGGAAGGCTTCATAAACCTGCTCCACTGTCTCTGCTGATGTTGATGGCTGTCCTGGCGATTTAAATATGCATAAGCAGCCGTTTTTTTGAAATTTTTGGTGCCAAGTCCTAATTTGTTTTAAAATTCGTTTTTTCTTTGCAAATTTTGTGAAGAAGGCATGCTGCAGTGTCTTAGGTGACTTAGTCCGAGCGTACTCTAAGACGCAAAACGCCTTTTCTTTTGAATTGAACGGCATTTCTTAATCTGAAAAGATAGAAATGCCAAACATTACACACAAAAACTTGAAACGTTTCTACACAAGCTGTGAGAATTTGAGGTCATTCCAACAAAGATTGCCAAAGTTATTGGGCTACAAAATGGGGTCAACCATTTTGGATGCTCTTAGTGTTAGTATTAGTAACAATAGAATTAGTAGTTAGAGTAGTTGTAGGAGTGGTAGTAGTATTAGCAATAGCAGTGTACATATTGCTTTTAAGTCAATTAAGTCAATCAATCTAGGTTGCAGTGGTAGCTGCAGCCTAGTAAAGAGCGAACCACAGCCCATAGTAGCTAAAAGTTAAAAAAAAATGTGTTTAGAACAAAACTACCTATTGAAAAACAATTGCCATCTGACACTGATTTAGGAATGGTAACTATTATTTCGGTTTGTCTTAAAAGTAAATGTTTATTACAAAAAGAAATTTATGGTGATTTCGAAAAAAAGTGTAAAACCCCTCAAAAATGGCGTCAGATCAAAATGAAAATTCTACCACTGGAATCAGCACGGTCAAAAACCTATTTATTAGAAATTACAACCCTCTCCTTGAACAACAAGGAAAATGACTTTTTTGCATGGGTGCGCTTATCTGTCTTCCTTTTTTTTCCTTTTTTTTAAATGATCCTCCTTAGTCCGTAGGGAAGGGGCTGCGCACTGTATTGGTATCGGAAATATTGATATCACGCGTATTGGTATTAGTGTATTGTCAGCGGCATCGTTTGGGAGGGGCAGGGGAGGGCAATTGCCCCCCCCCCAATAAATTTGAGAAAAAACTATTATATAGGCCGTGCCCCCTGACTCTCCAGATGTAGACCCCTCTTGTCCCAGCAATAAAATGCTGGAGCTACGCCCCTGCGTATTGTTATTGGGCGTATTGATATTGCAGGTATCTAGACAGCTTTTTAATAGTTCATATATAAAGATATTGCTCATATCTACGTCCTGTCTGTAAATTCAACCATTAGCAAGTTCCAAATGGCACTAAAAACAGGACTTTTAGTGCCATGCTCAAGTGAAAAAGCTGGGGCTAGTGGGCTACCAGTACTTTAGAGTGACGTTTAATAGCTCATTTGAAAGCTATTGCTCATATCTACCTGATGTTTATCAATTCTGCCATCCATAAGTGTGATATAGCACTAAAGAAAATACTTTCGATGTCACTTCTTAAGTGGAAAAGTTTGGAAGTATAAACGAAATCATCATCGTAATAATTATGGTCCAAAGCCCGTAACAGGAGGTTTGCAAGAATACCTCTCGTATGTACCTCCTACAAGCCCCCTTAATAAGCTATGCAATTAAAGTACAAGCACTAATAAATCAAATCAGATTATTAGTGACGTGATTCTTTTGGTAGAGCGTTCGACTTCGAAACAGAGTGTCGTGCGTTAGATTCCTGATTGGGTATTTTTTTTTTCAATTATGGTTTTCTCCCTTCTATACGATTATTTTCAGAAGCTTTCGCTGTTTTTGTAAATGTGACGCACTTATTTTTTAAAGCATCTTCCAGGAAGATATTTGGTCAATCATTTTGATTCAAAAGGGAATAGAGGTCATCCAGTTCCTGGTTTGCAACGACATTCTGAGTAGATCTCTAAATAGATACCCCAACCAATGGCGTAATGTATTAAAATCCTGTTGGGAGGGGACAAACTTGGAGCCAATTTTCCCAAATCAAGTGAAAATGACAGAGAAAACTGAAAAACTAACCGGATAGTGGTGAAAAAGATAAAGATGTACTAAAGAAAACTGACCTGTATCAGTGGATGCTTGAATTATGCAAGCCTTATCTTAGTTTTGACAAGATTTTTGGAGAAAGTAAATTTCAGCCGGGAGGGGGAGGGGCAAACTGTGGTCTGGAGGAAAAATGAAGTCTGGGAGAAGTTGCCCTCCTGCCCCATAGAAAATTACGCTCCTGACCCCATATGCTTGCCACTAAGTGGTTGGAGAAATGTAGGCAAATGGTTCTGGAACAACTCAAAGTTGTATATTAAAAGAAGGATTACTTTTTGTTATACATACTTATTCAAATTATTTACTTGACAATTCCACCATAATATTCTCTCCGTACATAAGATTGTGCATTCAAAGAGGAAGAAAGACAAATGAAAACAGTTCTCTAGGAGAATTCTGGTAACTCTTTCCAAAATTGTTGAAATGAAAACAAACTTGGTTTGTAATACCATTTATCGTAACTACACAAGAAATGATCTTTTTTTGAAATTTACCATCACTTCTGAGTAATGAGAGGCTTTTTATTACGTGACCGGTCAATTAAGTTGCTAAGCCACAAGGTTAATTTTTGTTGCTGTAGCAAATAGTTCCGCGAGCAGTACAATACACAAAGCTGTCCGTTCACATACCATTCTGTCTAGTGATAATTTGTCTAAAGCTACTTCCATAAAATTAAATAAATTCAATTTTTTAAAACAAAGAATTAAATATCTATATCTCCTTTTTATTTTTATTTTTTTAAAGAAACGACCCTATGTGTTGATTTTTTTATCCCACTCTAACCTATTTTTTTTCCTTTAATTCTTGTACTTAGGCTTCTTAGTTCAGCTCCTTAATAAGGGTTGAGGTGTCTTATCTCCCCTAGATTGGAGGTGATTAGAAATTATACAAAAAAAAAAAAAAAGTTTCCAACTGAAACTAAGGACCAACATTAAAACTTAAAACAAAAAGAAATTATTCCGTATATATAGAAAAGGTCATGGCAGTGTTGTTTCTAAATTAAATTTTGATCAAAAACGAGTATAGATTAATGTATAAAAGCAAGGTTTTTCTGAGGGAAGTAAAGAGCAAAGTTGAAACTTAAAACAAACAAAAATTATTACTTTGCAGCCACATATCATATATCATATATCAACAAAACTAATGCAAATGAATCAACTGGTGATATTTCCTTTATTTGTAGGATTATAGAAAACTAGTTCTTTACTGAAACACACAAAATCCAACTATAAAAACAAGAATATTGATTTAGGAGCCAAAAGTAAACACGTAGCCTCACAACAACAAACTAATCTATAATGTTTTTCATAGTCCTACAGGAGCTGTGATATCAGTAACTTTCATTATACAATTAAAATTATCTTAAAAACTTAGGCAAAAAAAATAATAAGTTTAAAGTCATTGCATCGCCAATCAAACAATGAATTGATTTATCAGGTAACAGCTTGGTCTCACCTAGTATTACTCGAAATCAAGAACATATCAACCGTAATATGAACTCTGGTGATCGAACACCTGTAATATGAAGTGATCAAACACCATAATCATTTTTCGTCACAAACATAGACACTATCAACTATACTGTATTGATGTATAAAATTGAATCATAGCACATAAATGTAGATTAAGAGAGTTATATTCTATTCCAAAATACTGGAATATCCTAAAGCATTTTCTCATAAAAAATACCGTCCGCCAACATTATGGCAATATTTAGGACACGCCCTGATGATAAAAGAACTTAGAACCTCAGAGGTAAAAATTCAGGATCCCTGAAAATACTGAAGAATCCTTGTCAATACCTCTGGAGGGGAAAGTGTATGCACTGTGTCATCTGAGCACCACAATTTCAGCTTCGATAAGATCATATTTTTAATATCTTTTTAAAGCTGGTAAAATCTCTTCTTGTCCACTTCTAAACTTTGCCGAAGTTCTAAACACAAGGTCTCTTTTCATGGTGCTTCCAACGTAAATGATTTTCGAACGACAGAAAAACAAGGTAACTTTAAATTAGACCTGTCCCTACTTATAGACCCAAATTTTGCCATGCCCATGTAGACTTTTTGTCAGTTAACATCGAATATAATGAAAACGAAAAAGATTGATTTAGTACATCCATGAACAATGAACTAGTGTGAAAGCACAAAAGCCATAAAAACATTTAAACAGTAAAAACTGCTTGTGGGAGCTTAAGGCTCATCTTCCTACCAGAATTCCTCTTGACAGGTATGATCGGCATGAGGGTCAGCATTTTCACTTCTTTTGGTAGCTTTTTGCCAATCAGAGTAATTTTTGCGCATATTATAAGGTACAATTCAAGAGTCAAGCGATGTTGCAGAGCACTAGGTAAGCTGGGTTACCCTTCAATCACTTTTGGCTCTTGAAAAGAGCAATAGAACTTCCAATTTTCTGTCGAATGAGCTCATTTCGAAGTTTCTACGACAACCCCATCTGCGTGGAGTGCCATGGTAAAAAGAAATATACTAATATACTGTGCCCACATCGCTCTTCACTTCAGCAGTGCTATTGCGCGGCCTATAGTTTATGGTTGTTTTGAGTTTTAATCATTATAGGAATTTATACCTCGTATATGGATTGTTTGGACTATTTCTATCAAAATGGCTGTCTCACCAGAGGGTGTCGTGTGGGGAGGGGGGCTAATTGTCCTCATATGACTGTTGGATCTTAAAAAGGAATTAGAACTTTCAATTTCAAATCAAATGAGCCCCATCTGAAGTTTACAGACCACCCGTTGCTTAAAAATTTTACATGCCCTCGGTGCATGTAATCAATGCTGAACAAAATAGAGGTCTACAAATTTTGATTGTATGCTGATTTTCGGAAATGATAGGCGTGGTGGGGGGGATTGTCCTCAAATCCCTTTTGACTCTTATAAATAGCACTAAACTTAGATCAAATGAGCCCAATCTGAAGTTTATACGACTATCCATTCCATAAAACCTTTTATGCCCCCGGGGAATAGCTTACAACTCTTGTCCCAGGGCTCTTAGGGGGTTCTGTCAACGCTGAGGGCATTGCTATATGTTCTTCAGACCATTTTCACCAAAATGACTATCTCAAAGTTTTTGTTGGATGTATCTAGGGAAAAGAAGACGTGGGTAGAGGGGGGTGGCTTGTTTGCTTCTGACCACTTCTGACTCTTAAAACTGGCACTAGAACTTCTGATTCTGAATCCAGTGAGTCCCCTCCAAAGTAATAAAACCAACCCTTCCATAAAAATCTTAAATTTTAATAATGGGGTGGTATCATCAAATTTAATATTTGATAATTTAATTTAAAGCTTTGGGGGTGGTATCCCCCATACCACCATTTAAATAATAAAATTTGAAGCTTTGGGGGTGGTATTATCCACAAAAATATAATTAATGGACCTTTCAAATATGCTTAACAAAATGGCAATCTCAAAATTTTGATTAAACATGTTTGGGGAAATGACGGGCGAGGGGGGGGTGGCTGTTTGCCCTCCAATCACTTATGATTCTTAGAAAGGGCATTAGAACTTTCAATTTCAAATTGAGTTCGCTTTCGAAGTTTCAACGGCAACCCTATCTACACGATTTGCCGTGGTCAGAAGTAAAAAATAAAGTGTAACCTTATCGCTTTTTCATTCATTAAATAAAAAAAACTAGTTTTTTTCTACTTGAAGTAAGAAACAACATTAAAACTTAATACGAACAGAAATTATTTCGTATATTAGGGGAGCTGTCCCTTTCTCAATACCCCTCTCTTCACGCTCAAATTGTTTTTAAATAACTTTTAAAAAGGTTTTGACGGCCCTTGTGTTTTAAGAATTGCTCTTAAAAAAATACACAAAAGGTGAAACATTAGCGTAGAGAGAGGGATATTGAGGAGGGAGTAATCCCCGTCATATACGGAATAATTTCAGTTCGTTTTAAGTTTTAATGTCGCTTTTAACTTTCGGTAGAAAAGACATTTTTTATATTTATTTCTGATCGTTTTTCAGATAATCCCAGGAAGTCCACCCCATTTGTGTAAATCCCCCATGAACAATTCCTGTATATAAAGTTCATCCCATGTAAAAATCATCCGCCAGGAAATTACCCCCGGATAATTCCATCCCTGCTGCAAAATCTTTCCAGATTTTTTTTTGCTTACGGTTCTGCCTGGAAAACACTCCTTAGCATACTTTTATTAGAAGAAAGACTTGTTTTCATTTAGTTTCTGATACTTCTTAAGGTCATTGGAGAAGGTTTGGAAAATACCCCCCCCCCTCCTGGAAAGTTTCTTCCCCGGAAATTTCCCATGGAAATTTTCTCCTGGTGTATTCTCCTGGAGTTGGAATTCTCCTGGAGAATTCCAACTTCGCTGAAAACTTCCCCCTGACAGTTCCTTCAAAGTGTTTCCACATGTACAATGGGATCAACGACGAGAAAGTAAGACAAGTAATACAAATTTTGTATACGAGTTCTGGCCAATTCTCCCCACGTAAAATTTCCCCTGAAAAGTTCACCCCCAGAAACTTTCGATCCCAATGGGAAATTCTCCCCGTAGAAATTCATCGGCAGAAGATATCTTTCCCCCCCCCCCTGGAAAATGTCGGTATACTTCCCTATAACAAATACTATATGTAAACAATGGGCAAATTTCATAACTTGCGGCCCTTCCTCTGGTGGTTATGAGGGGTCATGTCATCTCCAAAGACATATCTATTGTACCTTTCATCTACACTGAACAAAATGGCTATCTCAAAATCTTGACCATGTCTTGAATGTCTTGAATGTCTTGAATGTCAAACTCTTGAATGTGATGGCGTGATTTTCATTAAGATCATTTGACTTTTAGGGGGTGTTTTTCACCTTTTTCGAAAATTTGGCAAATTTTCTCAGGTCTGTAGCCTTTGATGGGTAACACGAAACTTAATGAATATTATATATTTGGAATCAGCACAATAAGCTAATTCTTTTGATACATCTATTGATACCAAAATTGATTCCGGATCATAAAGAATCCAATTATTTTCTTCTGTTAACTTTTCATTTTCAGTTCGTAGTACTTGATAAATAGATAAATGTTTTTGCTTGTCTATTGGAAGCCGGAAGCGATTGTTAACGAAAAAGGTGCCTGCTAGTTGATTATTTTGACTGAAGCATAAAAGCAAGAGAAAATAAAACCGTTTATAGATGAAAGAACACGAACTTGTAAAGAATTTCAAGAGTATTTTCAGATAGTTGTCTGCGGAAAAGAGCAAGCGACTCCGGAAAATACTGTGTAAAGCGTAAAAAGTTGGTAGAAAGTAAGTAGTTAAGTAAATTAAGTGCTAGATAAGTAGTTTTAAGTCTACTTTGGTGATAAATGAAATTTTTTTTTACGAAAATATGTATCCACCAGGGAAATATTCTATTTTTTGTCATAAATTTGCTAAATATGTCCCAAATTTCTAAAATATATCCCTTTTTTGCCCTATTATGTCCCGGCACATAGGAATATGTCCTTTGGACATAAAATATGTCCAGTTGGAACCCCTTGCATCACTGGAATCGCTGCCCTACTGTTAGTGATAATACTTTTCTAGAATGAACTATTGATTATAAGGTTAATATTGCAAGCTGAAACCTGAAATCAGAGTTACCATCTTTCAAGGCGTGTCAACTTTCAAAAATTGTTCAGTAAATAGTTAGTTACTAGTTTAATATGGATAGTTTCGCAATAAATTTATTATCCTTACAGATAAAAATAATTTCAAACTTCAAATCGTTTTTTAACAAATATTAATACAAAAATGAGTTAAAATATTCATTTCACGATAACATAATGTTAGATAAAATATTTTTCATTTTGCCATATTAGGAAATTCACTTCGCAAAAGGACTTGTAATTATTAAAACGCATATTTTTGAAATATAAAAGCAGAAACAACATGCAGTTTGGAATTAACATAAAAACCTATTTCCTTTGATATGTATACTGTTAATGAAAACTATCTTTTTTTTCCGGTTGCAAATAGCTGGAGTAACTTCTTGCATAAACTAGTTATAACAAACCGTGTTATTCCTTTGGGTTTTGCGCTTTTGTCTTTTTTTAATAGCAATTGCTCCGTCTATGACAGTTTAGTCAAAATGAAATCTTACGTTCAAGAGCATTTGATGTTCATCTGATCAAAGATAACATTAATTGCGTAAAAATTATAAGTAAAAATGAAAAAAAATATAAAAGGTTGAAAATGAAAAGATTTTGATATATACCAGGCCAATGCTAGTCATTACTTTATACAAAGGATTACTTAGGTCGTTGAAAAATTTAGCACTGTTGCATTATCTGTAAGACACGCGTGATATTGTACATTTGACATGCTAAAGAAACTAGTCGAACAGATTTCTTTCAAAGGAAAATTCCTATGCTGATGATTGCAAACAGTGATTTATCACTGCTTTTACAATATTTAAACTTTTATTTTTTGGAGTTTAGGGGCAAAGAAAGGGTGGCCGGCGTTTACCCCTCCCGGTGACTACCCCCAACCTTGGAAAATACCCCCCCCCGTGGAAGATAAGGCTTTCCAAATTTGAGAATTTTATTTGAGTTTTATTTTTTTAATTTCCGTTAGGGAAGGAATTTTGGTACTTGTGTATTATGGGCCACTCACTCAAGTTTAAACTGTGTAAAATTCGAGAACGCACCGGCTTTTTCGTTAGTTTCTTCGTTGCTTTAGACATAAATTTGGGCTATATATTTGCATATTAGGAGGAGGAGGGGTAAATTATAGCGGGTCTGCATGCAAAATGTGTTTGTCGCAATTATTCTGCATATTAGATGGATAGATAAGTGTATTTTAAAGCATAATATACGGCCAAGAACACGATAAAATAACATAAATGAAAGGCACAAATAACCTAAACTTTAATCAGCGATAATACTAAAACACTTGAATGAAACACTACATTAACCTAATATTAGTACTTAATACTTGGAAAAAAGGCCATTGAAAAAAAACAACAAAAAAAAACAAATACACTTAACACTTGAAAAAAACACTTAAATGAAACATTATATTTACTTTATATTGGAATTTTTTTTTTTTTTTTTATTTAACGAAATTTACAGATACTTCTTCCAGATGCTATTCTTCTGTAATTTTTTAGTGGCAATATACCCAGAAAGAATTATTTTCTGACTTCAAACTATCCAAATACTTACCCTCCCCCCCTATGTGCAAATATGTAGCCCAGAGACTAAATTTGGGCTATATGTTTGCACATTAGGGAGGGGGGGGAAGTGGGTACAATTATTCTGCATATTATTAAGTAAGAATTGTTTCCTGACTTCAAACCATCCAAATACTTTATCCTCCCCCCTCCCCTTATGTGCAAATATATAGCCCAAATTATGTATTTCCCATATATTCTATCACTTGTCTTTGTCTTGTCTCGCGCTAAGCTGAAAAAATCTAACGAAGAGACCTGTTTTGTTCTAGAGTTTTACACGGCGTAAACTTGAGCGAGTTGCCCAGGTCCCCTTAGCCCAGAATCATACATGAGTAAGTTTCAAGCCTTTCGGAAACCAAAGTTTTTTTAGCTCTTTTTTTGGCCTGATTTTTAGATAAGCAATAGTTCCTTCCTTTTTTTTTCATTTAAGTTGAAAGTGCCCCCATTAGGGACAGCTTCAAGCCAATCGTAAAAGCGGCTTTGTGGTGTGTTTTAGACGACATGTGCCCCAAGCCAAGTTTTCTGTACATAAGTTCCCCTTTGGCATAGGGTCTTTTAGTTATTAGCTTCAGACTAATCAAGGACAAAAATTTTTTGGTCTACTTCACTAACTTCCTCAATCTTCCAATAAATAAAAATAATCCTCTTGGCCCAGGAAACAAACCCTGTAAGTGTCAAGTAAGACCGAGATCAAGCGTTCCTTCCTTTTAGCCCACCCATAAGCAATGGCAACTTACATAACTTATGGTCCTGGGCCCCCAGGCAGCTTTAGTACAAGTTTTTAGCTATTTAAAAAAACTGTTTCCTATTCTAATTAAACGGTCCTTGTGTTTCAGGATTCGTTCTTAAGAAACTGGGATAAATAGTCAAACTTTGGCGTAAAGAGCAAGGTATTGACGAGGGGGCAACCCCTCCATATGCGGAATAATTTCTTTTCGTTTTTAGTTTTAATGTTTCTCCTTACTTTCAGATGAAAAAAGTTTTTTTTGTCTAATTTCTGATATTTTTCCAAAATAATACCGGTAAATCTGTCTAACCCTTTATGAAAAATTCCCTCCCCACACAGGAAACTCCTCCGTAGAAAGCTCCCCTCACGAAAAATACACGCGCCTTAAAATTCCTTCCTGACAATTCCATCTTCGCTGAAAATCCCTCTTCCCCATTCGTAGAATTTCTTGCAGACGATTCAGCCTGAAAAATTATTCTTAGCATACTATCATTTGAAAAAAAAACTATGATCTAGTCGTTTTTCTGATCACTCCAGACATCCCCCCTTCCATGGAATTTTCTTCTCGGAAATCGAAACATGCTGAGAATTTCCCCCGGACAATTCCCCTGGAATATATTCGCATGCAAAATTGAGTTGTCAAAGAGAAAGTAAGACAAATAAAAAGACTTTCATATAGGAATTATGCCTAATCCCTCCGGTGTAAAATTTCCCCTGGAAAGCTCACCCCTGTAAATTTTCTTCCCCTTGTAAAATTATCCCCGTGTAAACCGATCCTAAGAAAAAAAAAACGAAGCTAAAAAATGTCAGTATACTTCCCAATAACAAATACTATACATAAACAATGGGTCAATTTTATACTTTACACACAAATCCTAATGGCCCTGGGGGGGGGGGGGTAATGCTATATTCAAAGACAAAGTTTTGCGGAGAAAAATTACTCAACAAAATCTCAAAATTTTCATCGAAAAATTTTTGGGAAAAAAGAGGTGTGATAGGGGGGCTAGTTGCCCTCCAATCTTTTTGATCACTTGAAAAGAGCACCAGAACTTTTAATTCCCGTCGAAATAAGCCTTTTCCCGATGTTCTAGGACAATTGGTTCGATACGATCACTCCTGAAAAAAAAAGTAAATACGGATCCGTGATCTTTCTTCTGGCAAACAATACAAAATTCTATTTTTTTTTTTTGCAGATAGCTTGAAACCTCAACAGTAGGGTTCTCTGATACGCTGAATCTGAGGGTGTGGCTTCCATGAAAATTCTTGATTTTTAGGGTTTTTCCCCCTTTTCGAAAATCAGTTAAATTATCTTATGCTCGTAGCCTTTTATATGTAGAGCTAAGCTTTATGAATATTAAATTTTTGGAATCAGCATAATAAACCGATTCTTTTAAATATATCTATTGATTTCGAAATTTAGTTTTTTATAGTTTTGGTTACTATTGAACCGTGTTGCTCCTTACTTACAGTTCATGACTGCGAACTGTTGTCAGTATAATTTTCAAAGCCACTTTCACTACCTGCTGGTGAAAATACTAAGCACCTTTTACAATGTAATATTACTGCTCATAATAATAATAATAACTCACTGCAGTACCAAGCTGCATGAGGCCAACACAGCTACGCAAGCTCCTCCCCCTTTTGAATCCATTTAAGGCCTGCCTCTTTACACTCTCCCAAAAAGTTCCTGTTTCCCTTAAATTCTTCCTTACAACCTCCACCAACCTCATTCGGGGAGGACCTGCTTTCCGTTTGGCCCTAGATGGTTGGCGGAAAAGAACGATCGGTACTTGTCTAGAATCCGGTTAGCACGCGAGAATTATATTGCGAAGATCAGATAGGCATTACCCGGAAATTCTTATGAGATGTTGTACAAACAAAGGGTTTCTCACTTCGGAAACTATATTTAAACTTTAGTTTTTTGGGGTTTGGGGGGGACTAAAAGGTAACTAGGTTGGGTTAAGTTTAGTTAGGTTAGATTACGTATTTAATATAAGCTATGCTTTACCCCCACCCACCGAAAGTGCAAATATATAGCCCAAATTGGTTTCTGAATTGTTACATTTTCATCCTATTTTGTTTTATTTCATTAGTATTATTTATTTCATTAGTACTTGGCCTTGAATGTTGCCAAGTCACATTTTCTTATTTTTTCTCGAATTGGTGTAGCTTTCCCTCAACTGACACAGCTTCAGGTGTCACAAGGCTTCTTGTGTAGACCAAAGAATCGGTTGGTCCGATTTCTTGGTATCCTAATTGATGAGAACCGTTTGTTGAGACACAATATAGCCATGATTGGGGTTAAGGTCTCACAAAGTTTGGGGTTCATTTAAAAACTCAAACACACCTTTCCTGGATCTATTCTGAAGCTTCTTTTTTTCTGACTTGTCCAGTCATATGTATCTTATTGCACCATAATATGGATGTCTACTTTTCCTTCTACACTGCGGTCGCTTTCTGTCATGTATTATAAAAAACCGCGTCTTGTTATTGACAACAAAACTTATTAAACAAGAACCCTTATAAAAAAAAAGTCTAAATAAAATATTTATTTTTCTTATTTATTTTTTAATAAACTTCATGGCAATCTTCCAAAATCTCTTCAAAAAACTCCTCAGTTTATTTCTGATTCAGCTCTATATAAAATTCGTTCGTCACATAATATCAGCATTCCTCCTACTCCCACTGTGCGGTCAGATTTCAATCCCCTCATCGCTTGTCATCAGGTTTGGAACTCCCTGCCTTCTTCAGTACAGAAATACCACTCGTTTGGCACTTTCAAGAGGATTCTTAAGGACCATTTAGTTAAGAATCAAACTGAATAATTTTTTTTTCTTTTTTTTTTCCCTGAATGTTTAGTTTGTTTTATGGTGGTATTCTCTGCGCTATGACTCCCAGGCCTCAGGTATGATTATCAATATTTATTGGTGAAACTTGTATAGTTCACTATGGAGAAGCATTCATGAAGACAGGTTAAATTTTATTGCTTTCGCACCATTTTATTACAGTCTAATAATTACAGTCTGTTTCGACGACAGGAATTCGCTTATAGTAATAATTTTTTTTTTTGAGTCTATTTAATATAATTAATTCATTTAGTTTATTTATTCTAATTTTTTCTATAGTTTCTATTTTATTTATATTTTCTTTTCTTCTCCTTCATATGTGAGTAAGTGATCATTTTAAATTTTCTTTTGTTTTTGATCCTTGAGTATGTAATTCATATGTCTTCCCTCTTTGTACAGGCCAATGAGCCTTTGAGGGATTTATAACATCTAATATTGTATGCGTATTTAATGAAGAATAAAACTTATCTTATCTTATCTATCTTATCTTACCGGATTCTAGAAAAGTGCCGAACAATCTTTGGAAATCAACCGACTGTCTGTATTTTTTTCTTTTTGTGTTTCATGATTTGAGGGTGAAACTCTGTGGTCTTTATAATACACAAGTTCCATTTGAACAATGTTGTGAGGTCCCCTACCCCAACAACCCCCTACCCCAACCCCAAATGGGCCTCCCTACCCCAACCCCAAAGGGCCCCCGCCCCCAAAGGCCCCCGGCCCCCCAATAGCCCCAAAGGCCCCCAAAGGGCCCCCTGGGCCCCACGTTTTTTAAATACTTTTTTGAATCAATTTGTTTGCATGTCTGGGTTGGTGTTTCCAAGTCCAAGAATTTGTCTTTGTTGCTTTGTATATCTAAAGTGCCTGTCTTTCTCTGTTTGCATGTCTAATTCTATTTGTTTGCATGTCTGGGTTAGTGTTTGCAAGTCTAAGTATTTGTCTTTGTTGGTTTGTATATCTAAATTGCCTGTCTTTCTCTGTTTGCAAGTCTGATTCTATTTGTTTGCATGTCTGGGTTGGTGTTTGCAAGTCCAAGTATTTGTCTCTGTTGGTTTGTATAACTAAAGTGCCTGTCTTTCTCTGTTTGCATGTCTGATTCTATTTGTTTGCATGTCTGGAATGGTTACTGCAAGTCCGAGTATTTGTCCTTGTTGGTTTGTATATCTAAAGGGCATGTCTTTCTCTGTTTGCATGTCTGATTCTATTTGTTTGCATGTCTGGGTTGGTGCTTTGCAAGTCCAAGTATTTGTCTTTGTTGGTTTGTCTATCTAAAGTGCCTGTCTTTCTCTGTTTGCATGTCTGATTCTATTTGTTTGCATGTCTGGGTTGGTGCTTTGCAAGTCCAAGAATTTATCTTTCGTGGTTTGAATGTCTAAGGTGTCTGTCTTTCTTTGTTTGTGTGTCTGATTCTACTTGTTTGCTTGTCTGGGTTGGTGTTTGCAAGTCCAAGAATTTGTCTTTGTTTATTTGAATGTCTAAGGTGTCTGTCTTTCTCTGTTTTTGTGTCTGATTCTATTTGTTTGCATGTCTGGATTGGTGTTTGCAAGTCCCAGAATTTATCTTTGTTGGTTTGAATGTCTAAAGTGTCTGTCTTTTTCTGTTTGTGTATTTGATTCTATTTGTTTGCATGTCTGTATTGGTGTTTGCATGTCCAAGTATTTGTCTTTGTTGGTTTGTATATCTAAACTGCCTGTCTTTCTCTGCTTGCATGTCTGATTCTATTTGTTTGCATGTCTGGCATGGTGTTTACAAGTCCAAGTATTTGTCTTTGTTGGTTGTATATCTAAAGTGCATGTCTTTCTCTTTTTGCTTGTCTGATTCTACTTGTTTGCATGTCTGGGTTGGTGTTTGCAAGTCAAAGTATTTGTCTTTGTTGGTTTGTATATCTAAAGTGCCTGTCTTTCTCTGTTTGCATGTCTGATTCTATTTGTTTGCATGTCTGGGTTGATGTTTGCTAGTCCAAGTATTTGTCTTTGGTGGTTTGTATATCTAAAGTGCCTGTCTTTCTCTGTTTGTATGTCTGATTTTATTTGTTTGCATGTCTGGGTTGGTGTTTGCAAGTCCAAGTATTTGTCTTTGTTGGTTTTGTATATCCAAAGTGCATGTCTTTCTCTGCTTGCATGTCTGATTCTATTTGTTTGCATGTCTGGCTTGGTGTTTGCACCCCCTCCCCCCAAAAAAGGCCCTCCCCAAGGGCCCCTGGGCCCCAAAGAGCCCCCTCCCTCCCATCCCGCTCCCTTTCCCACTACATAGAAATACAAAAACTATAGGTCTGATTAGGTTAGGTTAGGCCAAATTAGGTTAAGTTAGGTTAGGTTAGGTTAGCCTACGTATGCGTTCGTACGTAAGCTAACCTAACCTAACTTAACCTAACTTAACCTAATCTAGCCTAACCTAACCTAATCTAACCTATGTTTTTTTTATTTCTATGTAGTGGGAAAAGGAGGGGGTGGGAGGGAGGGGGCTCTTTGGGGCCCGGGGCCCTTGGGGGTCTTTGGGGGGGGCTCAATAGAATCAGACATGCAAACAGAGAAAGACAGGCACTTTAGATATACAAACCAACAAAGACAAATATTTGGACTTGCAAACACCAACCCAGACATGCAAACAAATAGAATCAGACATGCAAACAGAGAAAGACAGGCACTTTAGATATACAAACTAACAAAGACAAATACTTGGACTTGCAAACACCAACCCAGACATGCAAATAAATAAAATCAGACATGCAAACAGAGAAAGACAGGCACTTTAGATATACAAAACGAACAAAGACAAATACTTGGACTTGCAAACACCAAGACAGACATGCAAACAAATAGAATCAGACATGCAATCAGAGAAAGACATGCACTTTGGATATACAAACCAACAAAGACAAATACTTGGACTTGCAAACACCAACCCAGACATGCAAACAAATAAAATCAGACATGCAAACAGAGAAAGACAGGCAGTTTAGATATACAAACCAACAAAGACAAATACTTGGACTTGTAAACACCAACCCAGACATGTAAATAAATAAAATCAGACATGCAAACAGAGAAAGACAGGCACTTTAGATATACAAAACGAACAAAGACAAATACTTGGACTTGCAAACACCAAGACAGACATGCAAACAAATAGAATCAGACATGCAATCGGAGAAAGACATGCACTTTAGATATACAAACCAACAAAGACAAATACTTGGACTTGCAAACACCAACCCAGACATGCAAACAAATAAAATCAGACATGCAAACAGAGAAAGACAGGTAGTTTGGATATACAAACCCAACAAAGACAAATACTTGGACTTGTAAACACCAACCCAGACATGCAAACAAATAGAATCAGTCATGCAAACAGAGAAAGACAGGCACTTTAGATATACAAACCAACAAAGACAAATTCTGGGACTTGCAAACACCAACCCAGACATGCAAACAAATAGAATCAGACACACAAACAGAGAAAGACAGACACTTTAGACATTCAAACCAACAAAGACAAATTCTTGGACTTGCAAACACCAACCCAGACATGCAAACAAGTAGAATCAGACACACAAACAAAGAAAGACAGACACTTTAGACATTCAAACCAATAAAGATAAATTCTTGGACTTGCAAAGCACCAACCCAGACAAGCAAACAAATAGAATCATACATGCAAACAGAGAAAGACAGGCACTTTAGATAAACAAACCAACAAAGAAAAATACTTGGACTTGCAAAGCACCAACCCAGACATGCAAACAAGTTGAATCAGACATGCAAAAAGAGAAAGAAAGGCAATTTAGCTATAGAAACCAACAAATACAAATTCTTGTACTTGGAAACACCAAGCCAGGAATGCAAACAGATAAAATAAGACATGCAAACAGAGAAAGACAGGAACTTTAGATATACAAACCAACAAAAACAAATACTTGGACTTGCAAACACCAACCCAGACATGCAAACAAGTAGAATCAGACATGCAAACAGAGAAAGACAGGCACTTTAGATATACAAAACCAACAAAGACGAATACTTGGACTTGCAAACACCAACCCAGACATGTAAACAAATAGAATCAGACATACAAACAGAGAAAGACAGGCACTTTAGATATAAAAAACGAACAATGACAAATACTTGGACTTGCAAACACCAACCCAGGCATGCAAACACATAGAATAAGACATGCAAACAGAGAAAGACAGGCACTTTAGATATAAAAACCAACAAAGACAAATTCTTGGACTTGGAAACACCAACCCAGATAAGCAAACAAATTGATTCAAAAAAGTATTTAAAGAAAATGTGGGGCCCCGTGGGCCCTTTCGGGGCCCGGGACCAGGGGCCTTTGGCGGCCCGGGGGACTTTGGGGGGCGGGGGTCCTTTGGGGTAGGGGTAGGGGGCCCTTTAGGGTTGGGGGGAGGTTGTTGGGGTAGGGGACCTCACAACATTGTTCAAATGGAACTTGTGTATTATAACGACCACAGAGTTTCACTCTCAAATCATCTTCTAAATCATCTTCTAAAATCATCTTCTAAAAAGTCTCAAACTGTTTCGCCCAAATCATCTTCTAAAATGTCTCAAAACGGTTTCGCCCAAAAAATCCCTAAACGTAATTTCTGCGTGTTCCTTTTGTTTTGGCATCCCTGTGCTGTCACATTTGAAATTCCTAGGAAACCCTTTCCAGCGTTAATCTCTTCATCTCATAGATGTTCCTAGCTACACTATTATGGTTTCGATAGAATATTAATTTATCTCTGTGACTTAAAGATTAGAGAAGCCGTATTAAAAAAATAGAATATCAATTTATTTCTTTAGACTCCCGTATAATCCTTAGGAAACAAGTGATGACATTCCTAATTTCCCTTTCTTGGATCAATGACTACACCTAGAAACAACAAATAAATTCCCCTTTCTTGAATCAATAATTCCCCTTAGAAACAACAAATAAATTCCCCTTTCATGGATCAATACATTCCCCTCAATTATGTAAATCAAGTTCTTGGAAATTCATTTCCCCCTGGGGTCCTAGATCAATACATTCCCCGCCGATTATGTAAATCATCCCCAGTGTCATTACACCTAGACGAACAACAACAAATTAATTGATCTTGACCCCCATTAGACTCGATCGATAATCCTTGAATAAATTCTGTCCCGTCGGCGTTAGACTAAATTGTAGATGGCAGCACATGTGTTCGTTCCGGACTGCTACCCCCTTTTCTACCAGCAGCCGCCCTCATACGTCTCTTTTTTCTCAAAAATGGCTCAATCAAAATTTTGACATAGCCATTTGTTCAGCATATTTGAAAGGTTCCAAAACTATTCGCACATATAAGCGGCATCAACCTATACTCTTTTTCTATGGTTATCAGTTTTAATACTAGGAGACTAAACTTCGCTTTGTGAGAAGAATTTCAGTCATAAAATGACATTCAGTGTACCCCTCATCCTCCGAAAATATACTTCCCGAAGACCGTGATTCACCGAAGAAGAACTTTTGTGTAATTTTCCAGGAGAAATTTTTCCAGATTTCCATCTAAAAAATTGAAAAACAACCCTAAAGTACAGCGTAATTACTGGGAAGCCAGCAACAATTTTGAAAATGATCCTTTTTATATTTTTCATGGAAAAAATTTTACCGCCCTTAACAAATTTTGATAATTATCGGTCTCATTGTTTCTTTAATGAAAAAAAAATCAAAAACAAATGTTTTTCTCCCTATATATTTCCGTTTATTACTGAGAATTATCTAAAAAAAAACGTTTCCACAAAATAAGTTTTTTTAGGAAAAGTTAAGAACTCCATTGAACCCTAAATGAGCCAAAATAGGACAAATAATCTACCAAGCGTAAAACTACCACAAATCAGCATCAATAAATAAATGAAACCTGAAACGGAAACCCAAAACAAACAGAAATTACAATAAATAACCGAGTCAAACTCAAAACGAGCAGAAAATAACATGATTAGGGCTCACAACCCCTATGCCTACTCAAGGCCAGAACGGAATTTGTACTTCACTGAAAAAAAATTTAATGTTATCACTTTAATAACTTTAATAAATAAAAAAATAGCAAGATTTTAAAGAACAAATATAAGCAAATGTATATTAAACCGACAATGCACATTCATTTGTATTTTTGTAATATATATATGTATATATATATATATATATATATATATATATATATATATATATATATATATATATATATATATATATATATATATATATATATATATATATATATATATATATATATATATATATATATATATATATATATATATTTCTTCTTAAGAAGATATATTTATTTTTTCTTAAGAAAAATCCCTAAATACAATCTTCTTACCATAAAAAATGCACCACCCCCTCCCCCTCCCAATGAGAAAAAATTTAACTATATACTATGTACAGGGTTGGGGAATAGGGGATTTAAACCGAAGTGATCCCAAAAATATCATTCATAAGAAAATTTAAATTACAGCTGAAAGTACAAATTTGGTTATTAGGCTCATATTGTTTTCCTGTCAATTTTTACTTTATTTTTGGAATTAATTATCACGAATCGTTGGTAAATAATGCCAACTTATGTTACTGTAAAGAAAGAGAATAAATGATTTTTAAATTATTTGTACCCTATAGCTATCGTATCCAGGCATTAGATGGGCTGATATAAAAATGAGACTGCAATAAGAATTATATTTGGAACATGGATGGTCTAAGGGTTGATGGGAGGATTGGTGGTTAATCGGTGAGACAGTACTGATGCATTGTATCTTACACACCGCTATATACTGTATCGGGAAACATTAAAGGAAACCAGTCAAACGGGTATTTCAATAGAGAAATGGATCACAAAGCGTGGTTTCTCATAGCGTTTACAATATTAAAACTATTGTTTTTTGGGGTTTAGGGGGGAGGGACCTAGGTTAAGTTACGTATTTAATTTATGCTATGCTTTACCCCCACCTTACCCCCTTAATGTGCAAAAATATATCCCAAACTTGTTTCTAAACTGTTATATTTGTATTTTATTTTATTTTATTTCATTAGCATTAACCAAACTTCACTTCTTTCGTGTGTAAGTTATAATGCATAAGTACCTCGGTGACTATATTGTAATTATGAGGTAGCCAAAAGAAAGGAGAGCATAGTAGAAAGAAACAATAAAAAAAATGTATATTCCGAGGAGATATTTTCCGCAGGAGGGGGTGTTTATTTTTCGAGGGTATTTTTATCGGGGGTATATTCCGTGGGGGGTATTTCCCACGGTGGTACTTTCCGCGGGGAGTATATTCTGCAGGGGTTATTTTTGTGAGGGGAGGGGATTATTTTCCGTTTTTTACGTGGGGGATTTCTGGGGGGGGGGGGTAAAGACTTAAGGCCTTAGAATCAGCAAGAAAAACCAATAATTTGTCAATTGTCGTAAAAATTCCCTTTTTAAGTTAAGTTTAAAAATACTTGTTCTTGTTACTTGTTAATTTAGTTCTTGTTTGTTTAAAGTTTTAATGTTGAGCCATGCTTATAGGTTTAATCTTATCTATTTAACTTACATATGAAGAAACCTAAAACAATATTTGTTTTTGTTTTTAAATATTGTTAATGAATTAATGATATTAATGACTAAATGAAAATTTGCTACTGGTATTTACAGTTCACATGTGTACACTATTTTCTTTTAATTTGAAAACAATTTTGAAGTTCTTACCGCAATATCAGCAATAAGCGTTTTTAGCTATGGGTTCCAATCCCCTGCTATGGCTCTAAAACCTACTCTGTAAAAGGCTTGATTTACTATGCGGATCCAAGCCGTACTTGAGCCAGAAAACGAAGCTAAAACTTCTTGGCTCCTAAATTTTCACAATGAAATTTCATTTTTTTTTCCCGAAAATTCCCCGAATCTTGAAGACTTGTCCCTGAAAACTCCCCGAATTTTTAAGACTTGTCCCCGAATTTTAATATTCGAGAGTGGAAGCCCCGATGCCAGGTGTCTGACATTATTTAGCGCACCAAGGGAAGCGAAAATGCGCCATCGGCGCATTTTCGCTATACATTTTTGGGTGCAGTTTGAGATTCATGGCAAATTAGATCTTGCAGGGATGAGTGCAAAAAAAAAAAAAAATCAGAGACAACGTTACCAGATAAGCGCAGACTGTGTGAATTTTGCTTTTCAGAATACTAGAACTCAAAATTGGCAGGACCCGGTCTTAATTAACAGATTTCGGCACCATATTCCGAAATCTGAAACAGTGAAGCATTTTTCGACTGATTACATGCGCTTTTTTGGTCGAAATTTTCTGTTTCCAGTCACTGGCTTGAGAAGAAAGATATTTTCCTCAGTTTTCTGGTATGTCAGAGAATTAAATAAAAGCAAGAATTAAAGATTTTGATTCTTGACTTTATTTCTGTCCATTTTTGGCTTAATAAAGCTCTTTACTTTTCTTTGAAAACTTATTATTTGGAATTTCTTTTTAAATTAATACAAATATATGAAACTGTCATTCAGCCAGGGGGGATTGCGCCCCCTTACCCCCCCCCCCCCCCCTTATGGGCGTCCATGTACCAGCATACTACTGACGTCATTTGCAAAAACCAAACTAAGGCTCTTAACAAATGTCCTCAAACTTCTGACCTATCTAAATCGTTTTTTAAGCCAGAATATACCAGGATGCCAATTTTCTCGAAAAAATATGGAACCGTTTTCGAGAAAAAAAATACATACATACATAAATAAATAAATATGTAATTATTGCTCGTTTACAAAGATATATATATATATATATATATATATATATATATATATATATATATATATATATATATATATATATATATATATATATATATATATATATATATATATATATATATATATATATATATTTATATATATAAGTAGTAAGGCCATAGGGAATATGAACCATACATTCAACCATACATTCACGCCTACAAGAATATGCTCAAAAGTGTAATAGATTTGAACTATACATTCAACTATACATTCACACCTACAAGAATATGGTCAATAGTGTAATAGATATGAAGCGTACAAGAAACTGGTTTTTTGTTATTGATAAGAATTGCAAACATTTCCAGAGCATGTACTCGTGGATACCTTTCCAAGCAACGTGATTAAACACGCTTTTACAATCGGAATTGTTTGATTGACATTTGCTAAAAAAGGGGTAAGGGATTGGCGAATTGAGGGTTATCAGTTAGGATAGCTCCTTGCCATGGAACATAGCAATCTAAGTGATCATTGGCTAATCCAGTGCATGTGTAATTGAATCAGCATATCTGATGATTGAAGGCCGGAAAAAATATGAATTGACCTAGCTTTACTTCTTCGATGTGTACTGTATAATACACAAGTGGTGTTTGAGCAGTGTTGTCAATTTAAAATAGAGTTTAACGTTATAGATTACTAAAATTTGACACTAAGACAGATGTAGATGACAACAAAAGAATTTTAATAACGGCTAGCTTTACTTCTTCGATGTGTGCTGTATAATACACAAGTGGTGTTTGACCGGTGTTGTCAATTTAAAATAGAGTTTAACGTTATAGATTACTAAAATTTGACAATAAGACAGATGTAGATGACAAGAAAAGAATTTTAATAACGGATAGCTTTACTTCTTCGATGTATACTGTAAAATACACAAGTGGTGTTTGAGCAGTGTTGTCAATTTAAAATAGAGTTTAACGTTATAGTTTACTAAAATTTGACACTAAGACAGATGTAGATGACAAGAAAAGAATTTTAATAACGGATAGCTTTACTTCTTCGATGTGTACTGTATAATACACAAGTGGTGTTTGAGCAATGTTGTCAATTTAAAATAGAGTTTAACGTTATAGATTACTAAAATTTGACACTAAGACAGATGTAGATGGCAAGAAAAGAATTTTAATAATGGATAGCTTTACTTCTTAGATGTGTTCTGTATAATACACAAGTGGTGGAGTGATGGGAGCGGGGTGTCTTAGAGTACTTATAGTGTGATAGTTGAGGGGGGAGTTGCTAGCGAAAAACCCGTGTGTATGAGTTGAAATAAAAATTTTAACCAGAAATGTCTGAAAATTGTTTTTGGGGGATGGGGCGATGACAGATTGGATGTCTTAAACTAGTGATAGTGCTGTACTGTGGTACGAATTGCTTGTGAAAAACCCAAATGAATGACTTGAAATAAAATTTTTAACAAGAAATATCTGAAAAGTATTTTTGGGGGGATGGGGTGATGACAGAGTGAATGTCTTAGACTAGTTATAGTGCTGTACTCTGGCATGAATTGCTTTTGAAAACCCAGATGAATTAGTTGAAAATAAAGTTTTAACTAGAAATGTCCGAAAAGCGCGATCAGAAAATAAAATATAAAAAAGTTTCTTCAACTGATAGTAAGGAGCAACATCAAAACTCAAACGGGCAGAAATAGAGGCTGTTTCCAAGGATTTAGCATTTATTAACTTTAGTGTTACCAATCAAAAGCTATGAGCTTGAGAAAATTGCCTGATTATCAGAAAATGGGGAAACATCCTCCAAAAGTCGACAGGAATGGTATTGTCTTGAGGGGGCAATTTTCCATGGAAGAGGGAAAGTGTATTTTTACATGAAAACAACTTCAACTGTGGCCCGCACCCTGCAATCAGAAATTAAATTATAAAAAAGTTTCTTCAACTGAAAGTAAGGAGCAACATCAAAACTTAAACGGGCAGAAATAGAGACTGTTTCCAAAGATTTAGGATTCATTACAAACAATTTTAACAAGAAATCTCTGAATAAAATATTTTTCGAGAGATGGGAGTGGGATCTCTTAGAGTACTTTTAGTGCTGTACTGTGGACCGAGTTGCTAGCGAAAAACCCGTGTAAATGACATGAAATAAAAATTTTTAATAAGAAATGGCTGAAAAGTGTTTTGGGGGAGATGGGTATTAGTCTCTCATAGGCGTGTGTTGTCTGAAACCTATAAAAAAAAACTATTTTCGTAAAATCTGAGCTAATAGGGGTTTTGACCGTAAACTCTAGTTTGTTTTTTTTGTTAGAAAATTATGGAAAATTCAATTCTCCGGTTCAGGTGTGAAACTCAAGTCTATTTTTGAATTGAAAAATAAAACTATATCCGTAAAATCTGAACTAATAATTCAATATTTTTTTTCATAAAAAAAAACTTTTTTTTAAAACTTCGAAATTTTTTTCAACTTTATTTTTTTTTTCTTTTTGTACATATCTTAAAATGTCAAAATATGATTACGGTTCTAACAATTGTGCTCTATGATGTGTCAGAGACATGATTTGGCCTTCCCACTGGTATTTTATAACTGGTTATAGACACCACCTAGTATATTGCATGTATTAAATCAGTGTTTCTTACGCAGTGGAACGATAAAAACATAAGTGATATCTTTAAAAAAAAAGTAAAGAAAGAACATTTTAATAGAGTATCTTCACATAACAAGGTTATTTTAGCATTGAATGCCGACAAGGAGAAGTATTTAAACTATGAAACAAGTACAAGTGGTAGCAATATTGGAAATGTATGCATGCATTGTCATGACAGCAAGGAATTAAATTTCTTTGGAATACCGAAAACTGTTATGATGGTGGTTATGCTAGATTGAGATCTCCAGAGATGATTGCACTCAAAGAGAATGCTAACATAAAAATAGTTGTTGATGATAGAGGACAACTCCTTGCTACTGCTGCAGGTAACACATTACCTAAGGATACATCCAATCATCAGCTTTCGGGTATTAGCATTCAACGGAAGGCTAATAAAAGAAAGGCCTACTCTGCTACTAATATCGAATATGGTGAACTATTTTATGGAACAGATTCAAAATGTCCAAAGTTAATCATTGATATTAATAATGTATCATAATATATTTTTGTATTAATATTCTACATAGCATTATTTCATTAAAAATATTACATTGTTATGTGTTCATTATTTTTTAGAGTAAGCTAGCATATCAAGCGTTTAGAATGTCTATTAAAACATCGGAGATGTAAGAAAAGGAATTTGCGTACATTTATTGTCAGACACACTATTTCCGTAAAATCTGAGCTAATAAGGGTTTTTGGCCGTAAACTCTAGTTTTTTGTAAGAAAATTATGGAAAATACAATCCGTTGGTTCAACCTTGAAACTTAAGTCTGTTTTTGGATAAAAAAATTAAACTATGTCCGTAACAGCTGAGCTAATAATGGTTTTCGACCCTAAACTCCAGTTTTTTGTAAGAAAATTATGGAAAAAAAAATTCTCTGGTTCAAATGTGAAACTTAAGCCTAGTTTTGGATACTCATAATGATGAGGACAGATGGTTCTAATTCAGTATTTTTTTTCATAAAACAAACTGTTTTTTTTTAAACTTCGAAATTATTCAACTTTATTTATTTTTATCTTTTTTTCTACGTATCTTAAAATGACAAAATATCTTTCTTCAATTCACCTCTTGGATACACAATACAGAAATAATATTCACATTTGACCTAGAGAAATGTATTTTCTATAATTTTCTTACAAAAATTAGAGTTTACGGTCAATATCGACAAGCATTCCCTGAGAAAATATCTTCCTTTGAATAGACAGCTCTAGAAAATCGTCATCTAGAATCAAACGTTTTCCATATACAGTAGATCCCCCATGATTCGCTCTTTCTCAAATCTATCCATATTTTAGAGTCCTAACACTCTCACAATCAACTTCAGACTACCCATAATTTTTTTTTCTACTCTAAAAATATATGCTAGTCTCTACCATAGAAAGAAAAACCGGTCTAATCTAGATCCAACATAACAAAACTTGAACCAAAATAAATCGAACTTAGATTTTATGACTGTTATCCGATGTATCTGATTAAAACTTTGAAAATAAATTTATTCTTTCTGGTACTTAGATTGGGTCAACTTTTTCCGGTGTATCCGAGAAATGTATGTTGATATAGAATTTAATCACTCTTATACTTAGTTTTTGTGAAATTGCTGTATTTTCTGTCTAGGAAGCGACTTCAATCGATAATGAATGTTAATAGAGAGTTTCTTCAGTTTTTTTTTTCATAATTTCCTTTAACAAAATTTCTGTATTGTGTATCCAAGAGATGAATTCAAGACAGAGTTTGTTATTTCCTGCTTACTTACAATTTTTTCATAATGACATAATGACATATCCAACAACAGATGTTGATAAAGAATTTATTCATTCAGATACCTAGATTTTGTCAATGTTACCTCATGTGTCTGACAATAGATGTATGCAAATTCCTTTTCTCACATCTCCGATGTTTTAATAGACATTCTAAACTTTTGATATGCTAGCTTACTCTAAAAATAATGAACACATAACAATGTAATGCATAATATATTTTTAATGAAATAATGCTATGTAGAATATTAGTACAAAATTAAATTATAACACATAGTCATACACACGTTCACTCTTAAACATCCAGAAATGACTGTCCCATGATATAGAATAGTTTTTACCATGTCTTATGCATTTATCACGGTCAGGTATGTCCTTAGGCATCCAGTGCGCGAAGAACCTGACCTCGTCTTCAGGACGGTGATAAACCCCTTTAAATTTAGGACACTTAAATTCTTCTAGATTGAAAAGTGGAGTCCTAGGGTCACACTTTTGAATTAAAACTTTATCTGTAGGTACATTACCTTTTACATAGAGATCTGATGTATCCGATAAAAACTTTGAAAATGAATTTATTCTTTCTGGTACTTAGATTTTGTCAACTTTTTCCGATGTATCTGAGAAATGGATGCTGATATAGAATTTAATCACTCTTATACTTAGTTTTTGTGAAATTGCTGTATTGTCTGTCTAGGAAGTGACTTCAATCGATAATGAATGTTAATAAAGAGTTTCTTCAATTTTTTTTCATAATTTCCTATAATAAAATTTTTGCATTGTGTATCCAAGAGATGAATCCAAGAAGGAGTTTGTTATTTACCTACTTACTTACCTAATTCCTACTTACTTGCAATTTTTTCATAATGACATAATGACATATTCAACAACGGATGTTGATAAAGAATTTATTCATTCTGATACCTAGATTTTGTCAATGTTACCTCATGTGTCTGACAATAGATGTATGCAAATTCCTTTTCTCACATCTCCGATGTTTTAATGGACATTCTAAACTTTTGATATGCTAGCTTACTCTAAAAATAATGAACACATAACAATGTAATGCATAATATATTTTTAATGAAATAATGCTATGTAGAATATTAGTACAAAATTAAATTATAACACATAGTCATACACACGTTCACTCTTAAACATCCAGAAATGACTGTCCCATGATATAGAATAGTTTTTACCATGTCTTATGCATTTATCACGGTCAGGTATGTCCTTAGGCATCCAGTGCGCGAAGAACCTGACCTCGTCTTCAGGACGGTGATAAGCCCCTTTAAATTTAGGACACTTAAATTCTTCTAGATTGAAAAGTGGAGTTCTAGGGTCACACTTTTGAATTAAAACTTTATCTGTAGGTACATTACCTTTTACATAGAGTGCTCCAACCCCGAAAAAGCTGCAAATTTCACTGACTTCCTCCTGGACATTTCTCAGTTCCTGACCATTATTATTAAGTGGTGTAATCACTCTATCGTAGAATCCAAGTCTGTTTATATGATGTAATGTAGTACTCCACAAGTTTTTATCATACTCAAACATGTTATAGTTCACTATCAAATGATAACAGTCAATTTCTTCGAGTTCCATTGACAATAATAAAAATTCACATTCAAAAATAACACCACAAGATGATTTTTTCAAACCGATAAATTCTGTGTCATAGAGTCCTATCATCTTGGAAGCTATTAATGTAGTTGTTAAGAAGAGAAATACATCATCAAACTGTTATATCTTCGCTCAAGGTTGAATAGAGTTATGGCTAGGGGGATGACTCCTAAAACCGTCTGAATTCATTGTGGGGAGGAGTCATAAAACCCTTAGAATTCATTGCGGGGAGGAGTCATAGAACTCTCGGTATATAGATAATTTCGGAGACCACACTGCCTTTCCATGACGATAAATAAAAGTTCAAATAGGGATAAAATCCTTTTAATAGACAGTGATGATAGAAATTCACAAAAATACCAGATATTTCGGTCACATATACAGTGACCGTCATCAGTAGTAAAACTACTTTTACTACTTTTACTACTTTTTTACTACTTTTACTACTTTTACTACTGATGACGGTCACTGTATATGTGACCGAAATATCTGGTATTTTTGTGAATTTCTATCATCACTGTCTATTAAAAGGATTTTATCCCTATTTGAACTTTTATTTAACTCTCGGTATCTATTGCATGCAAATGAAGTCTGAAAATTACAATGTTTTTCTTATAATTTCTGTATTGTGTATCCAAGAGGTGAATCCGAGAAAGATATTTTGTAATTTTAACATACGTAGAAAAAAAAGATAAAAAATAAATAAAGTTGAATAATTTCGAAGTTAAAAAAAATTGTTTGTTTTATGAAAAAAAAATATTGAATTAGAACCATCAGTCCTCATCATTATGAGTATCCAAAACTGGACTAAAAGTTTCACATTTGAACTAGAGAATTGTATTTTCCATAATTTTCTTACAAGACACTAGAGTTTACGATCAAAAACCCTTATTAGCTCAGATTTTACGGAAATAGTTTTATTTTTAGATCCAAAAATAGACTAAAGTTTCACATTTGAACCAGAGAATTGTATTTTCCATAATTTTCTTACAAAAAACTAGAGTTTATGGTCAAAAACACTTAATAGCTCAGATTCTACGGAAATAGTGCGTCTGACAATAGATGTACGCAAGTGATTTTTGTTTGTTTCAAGCTTGCTTTTCATATTCAAGTTAAATTTCACTCGTTTTAAGATTTATTTTTTCATTTACATTAATATTTATCGTATGTTTGTTTGCACTAATAGTTTATTTAATTTCTGTTCGTTTTAAGTTTCATTTATGCTGCAATTGCAAATTTTTTTTTCATTTTAAGCTTCATTTTCATATTTAATCCAAGCATTACTCGCTTTAAGATCTATTTATTCATTTAAATTATTAATTGTGTTGTTTTTTTTGTTATGATTGTTTAAATCATTTCTGTTCGTTTTGGGTTTCATTTATTCTTTATTGGTAATTTCTGGTCGTTTTGAGTTTGAATTTTAACAGGTACCTCTATCTGCTGAGCTTAAGTTTAAAATGGCCTTTAATTTTCTTTGAAAAACTTATTTTTCGCAAAGTTTTTTTGAATTAAATTTTGGTCGTTTTTGATTGCAAAAAATTTCAAGTTTCTAAGAATTCCTTATTTCAAAATAAAACTTAAAAAAAATCAAATGTTCATCAAAGTCTCAAAAGTGGTATTAAAGTAACAATAGAAAAGTGAAAAAATGGGTTTGTGTCAACCTCGGATTTCTTATTATCTGATGTTTGAACTATTTTTAACAAAATGGCTATCTCAATATTTTTATTGGATGGTTTTGGGTAGAAACGCGCGTTGGAGGTGGGGGGCTTATTACCCTTCGATCTCTTTTGACTCTTTAAAAGGAACTGGAACTTTCTATGTTAAATCAAATGAGCTCTCTCTGAAGTTTATTCGAGCATCCCTTCTATAAGAACCATATATAACCCCAGAGTATAACTTTCAATACCCATCCCTGGGCCCAGGGGGGTTGAGTCCACCCTGGAGTTTTAATATCTGATGTTTGAACTATTTTTAACAAAATGGTCACCTTAAATTTTATCGGATGGGTTTATCCATCCGATGAACCGAAAGGCGTAGAGGGTGGGAGAGGCTAGTTGCCCTCCGATCTTTTTTTACTCTGAGAAAATGAACTACAACTTTTAATTTCCATTCAAATGATCCCTCTCTGAAACATGTCCAGCCCAGCCGGACATGTTTCTGAGTCAAATGTTGTCAAACAGGTTAATAGCCTGTTGTTTCTGATTGCACATAATCTATTCATCATTAGACAGATAGCAAAAGGTATCTCATTTGTATAATTCATACCTGGACATGAATATCGTGATAAAACTGAATGGCAATGATTAGCATATATTCAACCTTTCAGAAGTCAACTGATTTAAGCACACTTTTAAGCTTGAAATTTGAATTGCTTACCGACTACAGGTAAGTCTAAGGGGTTAGTAAGAAACTAATAAAGTTGTAGATGCCAAAAACAGAGTTTTAATATAGAAAATCAGAAAAATCCTTAGAAATTCTGAGAAATCGACTAGTGAAATGGTTATGCATTTGAACCATCAAGGATCGCAACCATCAATGACCCTAACCACCAAGGACCTCAACCTCCAAGGACCCTCTCTCCCAAACCTCCAAGGGGCCCCTCCCTCCAGCTTTCTGGCCCCCTCCATTTTTTAATCCTTTTTTTTAGTTTAATTTTTTTTTACTTTTTTTAATTATTTTTTTTTAACATGGAAATTTTTTCAACTTTTTTTTTACATGTCTTAAAATTACATAAAATATACTTAAAACAAAAAATTCACATTTAATATTTTCGAAATACAAAATAGGAATAATATAGATATGTTAGTCGTTACTATAATCTTTTACAATTAGAATAATAATATTCGTAGTAGCACTTTTCTTATGACTTGGAATTTCTTGGACTTGAAAAATTATTCAAATTTTTTAATCATTATTTTTTTATTTATGCGGTTGTATTAGTTGTAGTCTAAAGCTGCTCATCAACACTACGTGGATGTACCAGTGGTACTTTGTTGATAGTTATCGACACTACCTTGTTTATTGTGTGTATTAAATCAGTAATTTTTCTACATTGGAAGGATAAACACTTCCATCATAATCCTAAAAAAAGTAAAAATGATTTATTCGAAGAAAGTGTGTGCACATGATAAAGTCGTCATTGCACTAAATGCTGACAAAGACAAATACTTGAACTATGAAACAAGAACTAGTGGGGATCTTATTGGAAACGTATGCAAGCGTTGTTGTGGCAGTGAAAAATTGACTTTCTTTGGAATATCGAAAAAATTCAATGGTCATACAGTTGGTTTTGCCAGAGTCAAATTTCCAGAGATGATAGTGCACAAAGATAATGCGAGCCTAAAACTAATAGTTGATTACGGGGACAAACGTCCTGCTCATTTTGTGGGTAACACGTTACCTCATGAAAATCATGTCAACAGCTTTGTGGTATTACCATTCAATAGAACTTAAAAGCAAAAAGAGTCTACTCCAGCATCAATGTCGTAAATCATATCATTTGTATGGGTCGGAGCTGTAACCAGTGTAAAAATAGTGAGATAATAAACAGTATAATCGAGAGCAAAATTGAAAGGGCATGAACAGGTAGCATTGCCAATGAAACTAAAGACAATTCAATGAATAGCAAAGCATCACTGAACGTTAATACTATCACCAATAGTTTACTATCAGATACCCTCATCGAACAGAATAATACCAATGATGAAAAAGTACGAAATACTTTAAGAAAGTATGTTGACATTATAGAGTTATCATAGCATTGAATGCTGACAAATACAAGTATTTGAACTATGAAACAAGCATTAATGGTGATCTTATTGGAAATGTATGCGTGCGTTGTCATGACAGTGATGATCTTTATTCCTTTGGAATACCCAAAAAATTCATCATTATTAATCGTGGATATAATAGAATAAAATTCCCATAGATAATGTTGTTTAAAGATAATTCCTGCCTAAAAGTAATAGTTGACAACGAGGGTCAACTTCTTGCTCATAGTGTGGGTATCACGTTACCTCTTGATAAATAATATCGCCACCGTTTAGGTATTAGTATTCGACAGATCGTGAAAAAAAGACAGGCTTACTCCCACACCTATGTCATAAATCATATCTTGTCACTGTGCCGGAACTGTTACCTGTGTAATATCATCATAAAAAATTAATGACAATTCTAAGAGAAGCCAAGCATCGGTGAATGTTGCTAGTACTACTGATCATATGGTCAATAAATGTAATAATACCAAAGATGAAATTCATATTAAACCTGTAGGTGAAACCCCATTAAAAATAGTGTATGACTCAAAATGGATTAATGATTATCCTGCTGGTTATGAACTAAGAGAAGAGAGTAGCTACAGTGTCAAGAGAGAACATAATGAATTATTTTATGAGACAGATTTAAAGTGTCCAAAGTTCTGCGATGATATTAATAATGTATAATGATCGATGTTACATATTTTTTTATTATAATATTCTACATGTCATTATTTCAATAAAAATATTTTGTGCATCACCTTGTTGGTTTTAGAAAAAGATTGATGTGGTCATAGTAAAACTGGTTTCATTAAAATTGATTTTACATAAACTGTTCATAGGTCTATTAAACATCCTAAAGAATCACATATTGTTTTTACAAGATTCAGAATTAAAGTGGGATTTTTTCTCTTCTTTGGGAAAAATTCAGAATTGAACTATAACTTTTCTACTTTCAACGAAAAAATTCAGAACAGAACTTGAAATTTTTCTCCCTTCATTGAGAAAATTCAAAACTGGAGTGGAACTATTTTTCTCTTCGTTGGAAAAATTCAGAATTGAACTGTAACTTTTTTCCCTCTCTTCGTTGGGAAGATTCAGAAGAGAACTTGAAATCTTGTTCACTTCTTTGAGAAAATTCAGAATTTAAGTGAAATTTTATTTCTCCTCGGGGAAAAACTTCAGAGGAGAACTTGATCTTTTCTTCACTTCTTTGAAACGTCACAGACTTAAAGTGAAATTTTTAAAGAGAAAATTTCTCATCTTAGGGAAAAATTCAGAAACAAAGTATAATTCTTTCTATCTTCTACGGAAAAAAAAATTTATTTCTTGTCTTTGAGAAAATTCGAAACTGAAGTGGAAGTTTTCTTTTTTTATTTGAAAAATTAGAATTCAACTGTAGCTTTTTTATATTCTTGGGGCAAATTTAAGAATCAAATTATAACTTTTTCTATCTTCTATCTTCTACGGTAAAATTCAGAAATGATATGTAAGTTTTTTCTCTTCCTTGGAAAAATTCAGAATTCGACTCTAACTTTTTGAAAATTCAGAACTGCAGTGGAACTATTTTTCTCTTCTTTTGTAAAATTCAGAATTCTACTGTAACTTTTTTTCTGTCTTCATTGTGAAAATTTAGAAGAGAACTTGAACTCGTGTTCAGTTCATTGAGAAAATTCAGAATTAAAGTGGAACTTTATCACTCCTGGGGAAAAATTCAGAAGAAAACTTGGACTTTTCTTCACTTCTTTGAGAAAACTCAGAATTAAAGTTGAACTGAAGCGGAACTTTTTTCTTTTTTTTGGAAAAATTCAGAATTGAACGAATTTTTTTTCTTCTTTAAGAAAATTCAGAAGAGAACTTCGACTTTTTTTCACTTCTTTGAGAAAAATCAGAATCAAGGTGGAACTTTTTTCTCTTCATGGAGTATCTTCAGAATCAAATATAACTTTTTCTATTTTCTACGGAAAAAGTTCTTTTATCGTCTTTGATAACATTCAGAACTGAAGTGGAACCTTTTTTAATTTCATTGACAAAACTAAAATTGAGATGTTACTGTTTTCTCTTCTTTGAGAAAATTCAGAAGAGAACTTAAACTTTTCTTCACTTCATCGGAAAAAAATAGAACTGAACTGTAACTTTTTTCTGTTGTTGGGGAAAAATTCAGAAGAGAACTTTTCTTAATTTCTTTGAGAAAACTCAGAATTCAAGTGGGAAGTTTTTCCCTTCTTATGGAAAAATCAGGATCGATGCACAACTTTTTCTATCTTCTACGGAAAAATTCAGAAAACAACTTGAAATTTTTCTCTTCTTTGAGAAAATACAGAACTGAAGTGAAACTTTATTCTCTTCTTTGGAAAAATTTAGGATTGAACTGTAACTTTTTTTTCTTTTCTTTTAGAAAACTAAGAAGCGAACTTGAAGTTTTCTTCACTTCTTCGAGAAAACTCAGAATTAAAAATAGAAATGTTTTTCTTCTTGGGAAAAAATTCAGAAGATAACTTAAACTTTTCCTCACTTCATTAAAAAAACCCAGAATTAAACTGGAACTTTTTTATATTCTTGGGGGGAAATTCAAAATTTAATTATAGCTTTTTAAATCTTCCAAGTAAAATCTCAGAACAGAACTAAAAATTTCTATCTCTTTATTGAAAAACCTCAGAATTAAAGTGGAATTTTTTTCTCATCATGGGGGAAAAATTTAAAATCGAAGTATAACATTTTCTACCTTTTACGAAAAAATTCAGAACAGAGCTTGAAATTTTGTTCTCTTCTTTTAGAAAATTTAGAACTGAAGTGGAACGTTTTCTATTAATGGGGAAAAATTCACTTTATTAAGAAAATTCAGAATTAAAATGGAACCTTTTTGTATTCTTGGGGGAAAACTCAGAATCGATGGAACTTTTTCTCTTCTTTAGGAAAAATTCAGTAGAGAACTAGAACTTTCTTCATTTCTTTGAGAAAACTCAGAATTAAAGTGGAACTGCTTATCTTCTTGGGGAAAACTTCAGAATCAAATTATAACTTTTTCTATCTTCTACAAAAAAATTAAGAATAGAACTTGAAATTTTTTCTCTTCGTTTCGAGTATTAGTTTAGAGTTTTGTTTAGAGTTTTATTTTTTCACCTCTAGATATAGATGGCAGGACACCCACTCAAACACACCGTCATAGTGAGAGAGACATGCAAAAATTAGTTTCATAGTGTTTTTAGTCAATATGCATACGCAGTTCCATGGCGTTAAAATAGAGGCGATGAAGTTGCTAGAGCCCTTGAATCTATCTTTGAACAAGATTCTTATAGAAACATCTAAACAGATTGGGGAAGTGAATTTATCAACCCGCATGTAAAAAAGGCTTTATTTAAATACAATACAATACTCTATCATAGTCATAGTCCGATAAAGGTGGCATTGGCTGAACGCTTGATAAGAATCATTCGACTTTCAATTTCAAGATATTATACATTGAAATAACTGCTCTTTTTATTCAAGATTTAGATAAAATCATGTTGATTTAAAATCAACGTCCTGATCAATCCTTGTCTAATCTTAGGCCACTTGAAGTTCATGACAGTAACAATACACTTGACATTTTTTTTAACAATATTAAATTGAAAAGGTTGGGAAGAAAAATTTAATGATGGTGATATTCTTCGAATCCATCGAACAAGAAATATTTTTGAAAAGGGGTATTACTTGGGGTCAACTTTACTTTTTAAAGTGTCAAAAGTCTTAAACACTAAACCTGTAACGTGTCGTCTTCGTAATATGAAAGATGACGAGATTATTGGCATTTTTATGATTATGAATCGCAAAAAGTTAGAAAAAGTGGAAAGTACCAAATTGAAAAGGTATGAAAAAGTTGAACTCGCAAGGGTAAGAGAAAGCTGCTTATTCGCTGGTTAGAATACAATTCTGATTTTTGTTCCTGGATGGCCGCTGAAGACGTTTATAATGTCTAAAGATTTTGATGTGACATTCATGGCCAATGTGTGTGACCCCCTCTATGACGATTTGAATAAAACGAGCGATGTTTGGACAAAATTCTCTCCCGCCATTAAATTTGAGGGAAAATATGAAGTTGCTTTTGTTGATTGTAATCTTAGAAATGCACATGATATCATAGGCAGCGCGCCAGCGCTGCCTATGTAAAGAACGATGTGGACACAATGTGTTGTTTTTTGGTTCTCATTACCCAGGCACTTCGCATCGAAGGAATTGTCGTAGAAACTTCGAAAAGGGCTTATTCGATTGGAAATTGAAGTGGCTAGTGCCCTTTTTAATAGCCAAAAGTGATTGGAGGGCAACTAGCCCCCCCATGCCCATCAGTCCACCAAACACAACCAATCAAAATTTTGAGATAGCCATTTTGTTCAGCGTAGTTGATTTCCACATAGAAAATATGTTTTTGATGAGGACACTCCCCCTCAGCCCTCAGAGTAAGGGTTGTAAGTTCTGCCTTCGGGGCATATAAGGTTTTTATGGAACGTGTTGTCGTAGAAACTTCAAAAAAGGCTCATTCAATTGGAAATTGAAAGGGCTAGTGCCCTTTTTAATAGCCAAAAGTTATTGGACGGCAACTAGCCCCCCCCCACGCCCATCAGTCCCCCAAACGCCAACACACACAATTTTCAGAGAGCATTTTTGTTAAGCGCAGTTGATTTACACATAGAAAACATGTTTTTGAGGATGACACTCCCCCTCAGCCCTCAGGGCAAGGGTTTTAAGTTATGCCCTGGGTGCATATAAGGTTTTTATAGAAGGCGATGTCGTAGAAACTTCAAAAAACGCTCATTCGATTGGAAATTTAAAGGGCCAGTGCCCTTTTTAACAGCCAAAAGTTACTGGAGGGCAACTAGCCCCCCCGCCACGCCCATCATTCCCCCAAACACATCTAATCAAAATTTTGAGATAGCCATTTTGTTCAGCGTAGTTGGTTTTCAGATAGAAAATATATTTTTGAGGAGGATACTCCCCCACAACCCTTGGGGCAAGGGTTTTAAGTTATGCCCTGGGGGCACATAAGGTTTTTATAGAAGGCGCTGTCGTAGAAACTTCAAAAAACGCTCATTCGATTGAAAATTCAAAGTGCTAGTGCCCGTTTTAATAGTCAAAAGTGAATGGAGGGCAACTAGCCCCCCCCACGCCCATCCGTCCTCCAAATACATCCAATCAAAATTTTGAGATAGCCATTTTTTCAGCGTAGCTGATTTCCAAATAGATAATTTGTTTATGAGGAGGACACTTCCCTACAATCCAGGGGGCAAGGGTTATAAGCTATGCACTGGGGGCATATAAGGTTTTTACAGAAGGCGTTGTCATAGAAACTTCAAAAAAGACTCATGTGATTGGAAATTCAAAGGGCTAGTGCCCTTTTTAATAGTCGAAAGTGATTGGAGGGCAACTAACCCACCTCTCATGCCAACCTTTTCCCCAAACATATCCAATCAAAATTCTGAGATAGCCATTTTGCATAACGTAGTTAAAAGTTCTGTAAATTAGGTCTTTGAGGACGACAACTCCCTCACAGCCCTTAGGACAATGGTTGTAAGTTATGCCCTGGGGGCATATAAAGTTTTTATAGAAAGCGTTGTCGTAGAAACTTCAAAAAGAGCTCATTCGGTTAGAAATTGAAATGGCTTGTGCCCTTTTTAATAGTCGAAAGTAATTGGAAGGCAACTAACACCCCTTCCATGCCCACCATTTCCCCGAATATATCCAACCAAAGTTCTGAAACAGTCATTTTGTTCAACGCAGTTAAAGTTCAGGAAAATATACCTTCGAGCCGGACACTCCGCTCAAAGTCTTCAGAGCAAGGGTTATAAGTTATGCCCTTGGGGCATATAAGTTTTTATTGAAATCTTTGTCGTAGAAACTTGAAAAAGGGCTCATTCGATTGGAAATTCAAAGGTCTAGTGCCCTTTTTAATAGTCAAAATTGATTTGAGGGCAACTAGTCCCCCTCTCTCACCCACCTTTTCCTCAAACACATCCAATCAAAATTTTTAGATATTCATTTTGTTCACTTGTGTGGATTTCCAGATATAAATTATATTTTTGAGGAGGACATTCCCCGACAGCCCTCACAGCAAGGGTTGTAAGTTATGCCCTGGGGGCATATAAGGTTTTTACTGAACGCGTCGTCGTATAAACTTTAAAAAGGACTCATTCGATTGGAAATTGAAAAGGCTAGTTCCCTTTTTAATAGTCGAAAGTGATTGGAAGGCAACTAACACCCCTTCCACGCCCACCATTTCTCAAACATATCCAATCAAAATTTTTAGATAGTCATTTTGTTCCATGCAGTTTAAAATTCAGGAAATTATGCCTTTGAGCAGGACAGTCCCCCCGCAGTCTTCGGGGCTAAGAGTTATAAGTTATGCCCTGGGAAAATATAAGGTTTTAATTGAAATGTTTGTCGTAGAAACTTGAAAAAAGGCTCATTCGATTGGAAATTCAAAGGGCTAGTGCACTTTTTAATAGTCGAAAGTGATTTGAGGGCAACTAACCCCCCTCTCAAGCCCACCTTTTCCCCAAACACATCCAATCATAATTTTTAGATAGCCATTTTATTCAACGCAGTTAACAGTTTTGGAAATTAGGTCTTTAAGGATGACAACCCGTCCCCCCACAACCATCAGGGCAAGGGTTTTAAGTTATGCCTTGGGAGCATGTAAGGTTTTTATTGAAATTGATTTCGTAAATACACCCAAAAGGGCTCATTCAATTGAAAATTGAAAGGGCTATTGCCTTTTAATATTCGAAAGTGATTGAAGGGCAACTAACCCCCCTCTCACGCCCACCATTTCTCCAAACACATCCAATCAAAATTTTGAGATATTTATTTTGTTCAACGTATTCGAAAGTTCTGGAAATTAGGCCTTTTAAGATCATAAACCCATCAGAGCTTTAAGTGCAAGGGTTGTAAGTTATGCCCTGGGGGCACATAAGGTTTATATAGAAAGTTGTTGTAGAAATTTCCAAAGGGGCTGACTTGATTGGAAACTGAAATTGCCCTTTTAAATACTCGAAAGTGAGTGTAGAGTAATTAACCCCGCCTCTTACGCTCTCCATTTCCCCAAACACATTAAATCAAAGCTTAGAGATAGCCATTTTGTTCAACGTAGTTGAAAGTTCTGGAAATTATGTATTTAAGGATGAGAAACCCCCAGAGCCCCAAGGGTGACGGTTGTAAGTTATGCTCTGGGGGCATATAAGGTGTTCAATGATAGAGTTGTCGTAAAAACTTCAATAGGGGTTCATTCAATTGAAAATTGAGAGGGCTAGTGCCCTTTTTAATAGTTGAAAGTGATTGGAAGATAACTAACCCCTCTCTCACGCCCAACATTACCCCAAACACATCCAATCAAAATTTTCAGATAGTCATTTTGTTCAACGTAGTAGAAAGTTCTGGAAATTAGGTCTGTGAGGATGAACCCCCCCCCCTCCACCCAAGCCCTCAGGGTGAGGGTTGTAAGTTATCACTGGGGGAATATAAGGTTTTTATTGAAAGTGTTGACGTAGAAACTTCAAAAGGGTTCATTTGATTGGAAATTGAAAGGGCTATTGCCTTTTTCAATAGTTGAAAGTGATTGAACAAAGACTAACGCAGCTCTCACGCCCACCATTTCCCCAGACACATCCAATCAAAATTTTGAGATAGCCATTTTGTTTAACACAGTTGAAAGTTCTGGAAATTAGGTTTTAGAGGATGAAAACCACCCTCCCAACCCTTAGGGAAAGAGTTATAATTTATGCCTTGGGGGCATATAAGGTGTTTATAGGAAGTGTTGTCATAGAAACTCAAACGGGGTTCATTCGGTCGGAAATCGAAAGGCCTTGTGCCCTTTTTAATAGTCGAAAGTAATTGGAAGGCTTGACATTTTTAAAGTAAAGATCTTATGTGGGTATAATGTATTATTTTTTTTTGTTGTTGTTGTTGTTTAGACCAGGGCACTTTGTATCGAAGGAGTTGTCATAGGACCTTCGAAAATGACTCATTCGATTGAAAATAGAAAGGGCTGATGCCCTTTTTAAAAGTTGAAAGTGATTGGAGGAAAACTAATCCTACTCCCACGCCCACCCTCCCATTTGACTTCATGTTTAAAAGTTAAATGTTGCCATAAGATTAAATCAAAATGCCCTGCGTTAATGCTAATTCCCAGTAAGGCATCTCAGCAGTATCCTAAGAATGACTGATGGTTTTATGTTCAAACTTTTGGGGCTGCTTCTACGCTTAAAAACTAACCAAATCAAAACAGCGTAAGTGTATCCAAGATATCAAAGAAAGTAAAAAGATCTTTTTGTGAATGGTATCAAGTTTTCTATTTCAGGTCAACTAGAAGAGGTATGAAACTAAATTAAACACTTCGATTTGTGTAGACAGTGGATACCACTTATAGGAGCCTGAAAGGTATGTAGTAGGATTCTCTGATATTCTGTATTTGGTGGTTTGATTTTTATTAAGAAAGATCGCTTGACTTTTTGGTGATATTGCCCCCTTTTTCAAAAATTGGGCAAAATTTCTCAGGCTCGTAACTTTTGATGAGTGATAAAAAACTTATGAACTTAACAAATTTCGAATCAGCAGAAAAATTCAATTCTTTCGATGCATGTATTGCTTTCAAACTTACTTTTTTTTAGTTTCGGTTACTGTTTATCCGAGTCGTCCTTACTTACAGTTCGTTACCACAAATTGTTTGAAACCTATTGTTTGCGTAAAGTTTTGATTTATTTGGATAATGACTTGTTTCTATACGGGTCAAAGAGTAGTGACATAGCACTTAATTCGCAAATATTACTTTCAGTATAAAATAATTATTTTAAGTTGAAATATTATTATTACTAAATTATGTTAGTACTAACGTAACTATTACTTAATTCGCAAATATTACTTTAAATATAAATTAATTACATTTAAGTTGAAATATTATTAGTACTAAATTATGTTACTTAAAAATAATTTATAATATTATCAATAAACAATGTTTACCAATGTGAGTCAAAATTAAAGTAAAAAGAAGGACATGAGTTTTGGATTCTAATTAGATTAGGCTAAGTTTCTTTACATCACCTTTTGTTATTGTCTGCAATTGTCTTTACAGTCAAAATTAATTAAGTGCGTTCACAGAAAATACTAAAAAAAAGTAATCAAAGAAAAAGAAGCTAGAGGGTTATTTCTGTCAAATATTTACTTTTTATTCTATGGCTCCGTATATCTAATTAAGAATTTAATGCAGGATGCAGTTCCTTGATATTTAATAAGATGATATCACTGTGCTTGTTGGAGATCTAAGCTTTGTGTTAACATGGCAGGTACAGGAAGTCTGTCATTTAACTTATGTAATGTAATTTCTCTTCGTATAATGTGGGAATCGACCACTAGATGAGACATATTTTATTACATAGTTATACTATAGATTTCACCTCCTCCAGCTCATTTTAGCATTCATCCCTCGCAAATATAGCCTGATCTCTGTTCCCTTTGCTTGCCAATGCTGGAAGCCCGGACCCTTAGTCTTCGTACACTTCATATCATAAGATACATTTGCTTTATTAATTGCTATTCAAATTTTTGTTGTCATGGCTTCAAAGTAATCTGGAAAAATTTCACGTTTCTAGCTTAAACAGGGTGGCTGCAGATCTCTGGAAGGATAGACGGACCAACAGTCAGAGTTAAGATGAATCATATCCTAATTATACATTATCAGCCTGATGCTTATAAGGAACTATGCTTTGTTTGCTACCTCCAACTTTAATCTTTTAAATAGCTTTTAAATTTAATCTTTTAAATTTACACAGATCATCCCGGTTCCGGGCAAACAGCCATGACAGAACTTGAGCAGCTTTTTGAAATTTTTCAAAAATTTTCAATAAAGGGGTTTACGAGTAGGCAAAAGTCTTCCAAGACAGCAGAGTCTATCTTTGTCTTTTTTTACTTTTTTTATACAACTGGCTGGATTTGTAAAATTATGGCTAAGAAATAGTAATACAATAAAATGAGGTTTAAAGACAAGAGCTTAGAACGACACAATTACAAGACATTTTGGTAAAATTAATTGGGTTTCTTTAATGTGTTAAAGTTATGATATTTAAAATCTAATCGAGTTTAGTCGAAAAAAATGTAAACTATCACGTATTTTTAAGTAAAGGATTGTCTATTGAAAATTACCTTAACTAAAATCATAGGAAAACACCGTCTCTGTAGGAACATTAAGAAAGGTTAAGGGGGATCACAATTATGGCAAATAAATTAAAGAACTGAAATATTTGAAATATTTGAAGAAATATTTGAAATATTAAAGAAATATTTGAAGAAAAAGGATCAACAGTAAAGGAAAATGTGTAAACTCAATATCTGCAGTCTGGCTATAGTAGAGGGGAAGGAGACATGCGAGAGTGAGAATTGGAACGTGTCAGAAACGAAAGTAAAGAACAAAGACACTTGCGGTTAGAAAACCAGCGAAAGCCGGAATCAGAAAGTGTCAAGAACAAAAGTAAAGAACAAAGATACTTCTGGTTAGAAGACAAGCGAAAGCGAGAATAAGAGCGTGTCAACAATAAAAGTGAAGAGGTAAGAATTGCGGGGTTAGGACATATGCAACAGCGAGCATTAGAACATGCAACAGCGTCGTCGCAATCTTCGGTGTCAACAAAGTGTGGCAAATAACCCAGAACAAACTAAAAAAGATGCCGCAAACCCCGTAAATGTTACATATAAGCCCTTGGGACCCTTCAAAATTGCTTGTAATTGCTATGGAGCTCTCCATCTTGCCGATGATAGAGTAGTAAACAAAGGTAATCAATTTGGAGATTGCAGCTTGCATGGTCGAATTGCATTGGCATCACCACAATTTCCAAATGAATTGGTATGCCTTTTCTTTGGAAGTCGCTTGCTCTCTAGAGTTCCATAAAAGAATCCGAAACTTAAACTCACGTTTTGCCATTCGCCCTACAGTCAAGAAATATACAGCTCCTTGGCCTGAATAACGAGGAAAATCCATTGGCTTGAAAAACAAGAAAAGTGGCTGCAAGCACGATATTCTATGTCGACAGCATCTTTTTTTCGATTTTTCTTCGCAGCTAGTGGGGCACTGGAAAACCACAGAGAGCTGTTTCATTGTTCATTTGAAAGGAAATTCCCATATGTAGTGCCTTTTGTAATAAAAAAAAATACATTTTAAATAAATTATTTTAAAAAACCCTGCATTTTCATGTACAAGCTCAATGAATGACGTCATAATCGTGGGTTGTAACCATATATGACGTAAAAGTGAATGTAATATTTATACCGACTTATTTTTTGAAAAGATTATATAAGAAATTTGGTTTGCAGCGGTATCTAGCAACCTAGTAAGACACCATCATGTCCTATACTAAGAAATACAAAAGCCCATAACTCTTAAAAATGCAGTCATATCAAAACAAGAGGAACACTATTAGAACCGCCATGTCCGAAACCTCTATATATAAAACATACCATACCTTGGCCTGAATAACGAGGAAAATCTATTGTTTTCAAAAACAAGAAGTGGCTGCAACCACGATATTCTACATCGACAACATCTATTTTTTCTTTTTTTCCGATTTTTCTCCTCAGCTAGCTCGGTACTATAACATCATAGAAAGCTCTTTAATGGTTCATTTTAAAGGAAATTAATGTATTTAAGAACGTTTTGTGATTAACAAACTGTATAAAGAATCTGTGTAGTTAATTGTAAATGGGGATTTTGTGAGTTTCATCGGTATCATCGCTGTAGAGATAGCTGAAACCTAGTAAAGAAAAAAAAACATGGCACATATTGGGCTTAGTTATGTGCTTGATTCTCTTAAATTGGTTTCTTACTATTCCAAACAAGAAACAGCTTTAGGGTTTTGCTGTTTTTAAATCAGGGTTACAGCGGTAGCGGAAACCTAGTAAGAGACCATCACGTCCCATACTAAGACATAAAACAGCCCATAACTTCTAAAATTGGAATAATAAAGAAGAACCATGGAGAATAAAGCATTAAAGTCAGCCAAATATGGAGCCTTGTCCAAGGAAAGCAACTTAAATGCAGTTTTGGATGAAAAATTGATTTTATTCTAACGATTAATTGTACTTACTTACAAAAATGACAGATATAGCAACTTCCTTTAAAATGAACCATTAAACTTCTTTTTTCTTATTGCTCTCTAGTGTTGGTGAAAAAAAAATAAAAAACGGGGGACACATCAGCGATAAAATGCCAAAAAAATTGATTTTCCTTGTTTTTCATGGCGGGGGACTATAATTCTCCTCCATTATGTTTTCTATCGAGCTGATTCCAATGCTGCACTTTTCATTTGAATCAGACGCCAAATTCTTGGGATACTATATTTTTTTTAAATCACCTTAGTTTTCTTTTGGTTATATACTTTTATTTTTAAGCTGAACGGCAAAAATAATTAACATCCCTGAATCACGTTCTTTACTATTAAATTGTTATTACTATTAAATTTGTATTAAACTTTTCACAAGTTGTTATGACGTCTTAGACACCACAAACAGAATAGTATATTTAAATCAGTTATAGTCAAAACCCATTTCTTAATAGGCTAAACGCCCGAGTTGGAATCTGATTTCATCGAAAATGTTCAGCTTGTTATGTGTCAGAACCGCCCACATCTGCAGTGGCGAAATTTGCTAAAATGTCTGTACAAGCAGGAATCTGAATGCAATGTTTTATAGTAGAAGGAAAAAGAGAAACATTTAATTGCCACAAGATATGAACGCATTTAATTTGCATTTAGCGATTAATATACTATAGGAGGCTAAAGGTTTAATTTAATTAAATTAATAAAATTGAAAAAGTAAATTCTTTTTTATAATAAATAAAAGAATATGTAAAATTTGAGTAGTGTAATTTTTATTTTCATTTCAATACTCTAATAACTGGAAAAGAGAATATTCGTAATATATTTCGCTTTCAATGAAGCGCCAATGACGCAGTAGGCTTTAGATTTATACAGTTAGGGAAGGAGGCATTAGCTAAACTCTTGTTTGTAGTGAAACTAAATTTGTCGTGAACGGTTTTAGGAAGAAATAAGATTAAAATAAATATTTGATGCATGATATCAGCTGCTGAAAAGCGCATCATTTCAAAATTTAATCTAACTGTAATTTCATTTTTATTTTCAATGCTGTAATAAGCATTTAATATTTTTGTTCATTTTAAGCTTGATTTGCATACTCAATTTTAGCTGAACTCGTTTTAAGATTTATTCTATCTATTAATATCTATAAATCTATCTATAAATATTTATTCTATCTACTCGTTTTAAGATTATTTATCTATTCATTTATATTAGTACAACAAAAGAAAAAAAACAAAGCAATACGAAATCGGAAGAAAGGGTCAACAAGAACAGTGCAAGAATATATAATAAAACTAGAAACGATATTAAAAAAAGGAAAACCAAAAACAATGGAACCCTCCCTTCCCCTCCCATACACAAAAAGCAACCCGTCGTCTTTTAAAACACATATATCCCCAATCGGTAATCAGGATCCAAACTCATGCAAGGTAAGTTTTAAGCACTATCTACTATACTGTAAAGTAACTCTTTTGTCTAGCGGATTGTTTGTCTGGACTAGTTGCACGTCCTTTTTTCTTACTGTTAGACGTTTCTGTTCTTTCCTAGATTTTATCGGCATTGAGCATGCCTCGTTTGACGCATCTGAAGATATTAGCGGTTTTTTTTTTATCTTTCCTTGTCCTTTTTCGGTGGCTGGTGTTTACCCCCCCCCCCGGAGCATACAACCCGAGGAAGTGCAAAAACCCCCACGAAAAATTCCCCCAGAAAAAACAGAGAATATACCTCCCCCCCCCACGGAAAGTATTACCCCACGCAGCTGGTTGTGTCCAATCCCTTTGGACTTAAAAAAAGGACCAAAACGCTCAATTTCTGATCTAATGAGCACAGTCTAAAGTTTCTTTGACCCTTAGGTGGGGATGTGGATAAGGCAGGAGCAATCCTCCTTCTGTACAGAGTAAATTTTACTCATTTTGGGGTTTAATGGTATTCTTTACTTACAGAATAACAGCTTGGACTTACAATATACCCAGAAAGCATTAAGGAGTTTGATGCGTTTTTAAAAGTTTCTTTTGTATCCCTCCCCCAAAAAAACCTTTGCTGTCAAATGCCCTATAGCTGGCTTTTCGTTGGAAAACTTTTCACGAGGGGATTACCGGCATGATTTTAAAAAAAATCATAAATTAAAGCCTTTTTCAAATGAAAGTGCGCAAGAAACATTTTCCACCTGAGATTGTCCGCAAGAAAGTTTCTGGATGGAATTTTCACAAAGAATGGAATTCTTTTGTGGGAATTTCCCTGGAGGGGGGGGGGTATTTTTACGTGAAAACAGCTTTCAACGAAAGTAAACTTAAAAACAGGTTTGAAGCAATAGAAATATCCATTTCAGGCGAGAGGAAGGTTTAAAAATAGTATTTTCTGGCGCAAGGTGGCGGAAACTTTAGAATTACATGTTACTAAAAGTACACTATTCCTTACATTTTAATATAAGGAATAATCTTCCCGTGAAAAGATCTTCCCATGTAAACTCCCCGCCTCCACCAAAAAAATCCACCTCTGAAAACATCTGTTTACTTCCCAATAACTAATATTATATGTAAACATTGGGAAAAGTTCATAACTCGCAGCCCTTACTCCGGGAACTGTGGGGGGTTAAGTCAACATAAAAGACAACGTTGTTAGATTTTTTTTTTTACTATGCTGAAAGAAAGGATTATCTAAAAGTTTTGAAATGAAAGTTACCAAAATTTTTTGGTAAATTTAAAAGTTCACGAGGTTTTTTAACTTCAATTTGAATGAGCCCTCTCACATTATTCTTCGACTACTGGATCAATACGATCACCCTTGGAAAAAAAACAACAAATAAAGACACATCCGTGATATTTCTTCTGGCAAAAAATGCAAGAGTCCACATTTTTGTACATAGGAGCTTGAAATCTCTACAGTAGAGTTCTCTGATAAATCTGATAGTATGCTGAATCGGATAAAATGATTTCATTAAGATCACTTGAAGTTTTGGGGTGTTTTCCCCGATTTTAAAAAATTGGGCGAATTTTCTCAGGCTTTTAACTTTCAATAGGTGCCATTAAATTTGATGAATTTTACATATTTTGAATCAGAATCAAAGTTCAATTCTTTAAATGTATTTATTGTTATCAAAACTCTGTTTTTTAGAGTTTTGGTTATTATTGAGGCGCATCGCTCCTTACTTACAGTTTGTTAACGCGAATTGTTTGACAAGTCGGAAAGTGACGATTCTTAATGCTAGTCTATAAGAGTTTTGTGGCTTCGTAGAATAATACTGATTAAGATTATTTGATTTCCAGTAAGAATATTTGAAGAGACGAGAAGAAATGGACATTTTTAGTGGTAAATTCCAAAATTGTAAAGTACTTTGCTCCAGAAAATATTGATCAGTTTGGAATATAGTTCACTTTGACTGTTTACCCACTTAATTTATTAATAAAGCAAAAAATGACGCTTCCTAATACTAACTTGTTTAAGACTTAGACTTTCAAGGAACAATATCAGTTTTAAAGTCATTTGCTTCCCTAAAATAGTTCTCTAAGATTAAAATGTAAGAAATAATGCGCTTTTAGTGACATGTATTCTAAAGTTCCCACCACCAAGCGCCAGAAAATACTATTTTTAAACCCTCATCTCGCCTGAAATTGATATTTCTATTGCTCCAGGTCTTTTTTTTTAAGTTTATTTTCGTCAAATTATCTAAAGGAAAAGGGGAAAAGGAAAAAGATGGTAGGAAAAGCCCCCCTACCTTCACTGAAACTCCTGAATTCACATCTATATTCTCTCTTCTGTTCTTTTATACTTTAATGGTGTTTTATAATTTATTTTCTCTTTGCGTCGTCGACTCATACATGCTAAGCTTATGAGTCATAGCGTTTAAAATAATTTTGTTTTACATAATTTGTTATTTTTATATAATTAAATATTTGTTGATTGATTATTTATCAATACACTTCTTGCTCTCATGACTCTCTTATAGGTCGCCTGATGCCCCCCCCCCATGTGAGATCCTGGGAATGCCAATGTTTTGAGGGTTGTAACTAGTTCTTTCCCCTTTTAACTGGGTGGGGGGAGAGGATAGTACGACAAAAAATGTCCTGACCAAAATAAAAGGCTTAGAGTGACTTGAATTTGAATTGGCTACCCTATATTTTAATTCTGAAGCTGGGCTCCTATGGCTTCAAAGGTGTAGGATGCGAACTTAAGTCCTAAGAAAATACAGATAATAGATAATTCAGTTTCGAAGTCATGAAAAAGTTAATAGTTGGTATGTCGGTTATCTTGTGGGATCCCTTACCCTCCTACTGTCGCGAGGGTCCGGCAGAATCTGAGGGATTTTGGCGTTTTAGACCCGTTCTTTTTCTTCTCTGTCATGTTGCGAATTCTAAAATTTTGGAAAAAATGCTATCTCTTTGATCTGAGAATTAAAATACAAACAAGCAGTATAAGTAACGATCAAATGGAAAACCTACTATTGGGCAAGAATATACGAAAAAAAAAATGAGAAACTGCTAAAAATAGATCGCAACAAGTTTAAGCTGCATAATGCTGCAACAAGAATGTAGCAAGACTTTTCCAAGTAGTTCATCATTGCATACGTCTCCCCCCCCTCAGGGCTGCTTAGGCGGGTTTTCCCTAATCTTACTCTAAGCCTTCTCCCAAACAAAATGTCTTTGGTAACCCTACCTCTCCCCCGAACAAAAAATCTTAGGCATGATCCCCCCCCCCTGATGTTCAAAAACTGCCTTAATCACTCAAATGGGAATATATAAGAAGGAAGAATTCAAGGAAAAAAAAACACTAAATAAAATAAAAAAAATAATTTTTTTCGACTTAAAGTAATGAGCAACATCAAAATATAAAACTAACAGAAATTATAACGTATATTAAAGGGTTTCCCCCTCCTCAAGACCTCACTCTTAACGCAAAAGTTTTTTATAGTACTAAAAAATCTTATTATTTTCCTTAAGTGGTCTTTGTGTTTCAGGAACGTTCTTAAAAAATTGGGACAAAAAGTCAAACTTCAAGGACAAAGAGTCTGTGGAGGGGACTCGGACCCCACAGGCTCTCCCTGTGGAGAGTCTGTGGGGGGGGGAATGCTATACCCAATGGCATAGTTTAGTACCATTTGAAGCTAAACATTTTACCATTTTGACTCTAACATGTGGTTAATTAAAAAAACTAAGTTTTTTTTAGGGAAGTGAAGAGCGAAGTTGAAACTTAAAACGGACCAAAATTATTACTTCACAGCCTATCTAACATATATCAATAAAACTAGTACAAATGAACCAACTAATTATGTTTCCCTATGTTTTTAGGACTATAAGAAACTAGCGCTTTACTGAAAACACAAAATAATGTAGGAGTTTTGGTAAAGTAAAAGCAAACCAATTAAAGACGCTTTTTACAGAATAAAAATATTATCAGTCCCTTTTAAGATAAAGCAACAATCCATTTTAGGATTGTTGCTTTATTTATTTTTTACATTTAATTTGGTATCACTTCTGCACAATAGCTCAGTTCAATGATTTGCTCTCGTGTTGATTCTGAAAGGGACCTGCCATGATCAGTTGGTATACAAGCTTCAAGTAAAGCCATCTTGATAGTATTAGGCTATATACTACCTTTATAATTTGTACCATAGCTTGAAATTTACTGTTGTATAGAGATAAATAATTGGATTTTCAGAGTTCATATTATGTCTTATTTGATCTTCATTTTTAGTAATAGTAAAGCATATTTTTTACAATTTCAGACCGTATATTACTCACTATTGGTATTATAGCTGGTGACACTAAAATTCTACCTGATAAATCAATCCAATATTTCTGTATGCTGTTCAACTACTTCGTGGTGATTGAAAAAATACTTCGTTTTAGGCTTATATTTTTCAGATAATTTAAATTGTATACTGAGAGTTACTGATGTCACAACTGGTGTAAGACTATGAAAAGCTTTATAAATTCGTTTATTGTTGTCAGGCTGTATACTCACTTTTGACTCCCAAATCAATAATCCTGTTTTTTTTTTATACTTGACTGTTGTGTTTTTGGTAAAGCGCTAGTTTTTTATAATACTGGAAGCATAGGGAAACATAATTAGTTGGTTTATTTGTATTAGTTTTATTGATATATATTAGATAGACTGTAAAGTAATAATTTTTGTCCGTTTTGAGTTTCCACTTCGCTCTCTACTTCCCTTAGAAAAACTTTGTTTTTTTTTAAATTAATCTTTCTTCGTTTTGATTGAAATTTAATGTAGAAACAACGCTGCCATGATCTTTTTTATTTATACGGAATAATGCATTTTCGTTTAGAATTTTAATGTCATTCCTTAGTTTCAGTCGAAAACTTATTTTTAATATAATTTTGAATTATCACCGATCTAGGGGATATAAGACACCTCTAAAAAATACTGCAAACAACCTTGACAACTACGAAAAACTTTCAGTCTATAACATGAAGTTCATTATCCATACTTCACAAAACAATATATATATATATGTTGTTGATATATGTTATATATATCATATATATATATATATATATATGTTGATATATATTGATATATGTTGGATAGGCTGTAAAGTAATAATTTTGGTCCGTTTTAAGTTTCAACTTCGCTCTTCACTTCCCTAAAAAAACTTAGTTTTTTTAATTAACCACATGTTAGAGTCAAAATGGTAAAATGTTTACCTTCAAATGGTACTAAACTATGCCATTGGGTATAGCATCCCCCCCACAGTCTCTCCACAGGGAGAGACTGTGGGGTCCGAGTCCCCTCCACAGACTCCACAGGGAGAATTTCCGTGGAGAGGTAAACTTTGTTTTTTTTTAAATTAATCTTTCTTCGTTTTGATTGAAATTTAATGTAGAAACAACGCTGCCATGATCTTTTTTATTTATACGGAATAATGTATTTTCGTTTAGAATTTTAATGTCATTCCTTAGTTTCAGTCGAAACCTTATTTTAATATAATTTTGAATTATCACCGATCTAGGGGATATAAGACACCTCTAAAATATACTGCAAACAACCTTGACAGCTAAGAAAAACTTTCAGTCTATAACATAAAATTCATTATCCATACTTCACAAAACAATACATGTTTTTCAGGAACGTTTGTTTTTTGATGAGCAAAAAGCTATTTTTACGCGGCCGACTTCGCCTGAAAAAACCATAATACAGACAGGGCTTTATAGATCACCTACTGAGTAGCAGAAACTAGAAGGCTACTGTAGCAAAAGAGAGCCACTAAAGGGCTCATTTAAAAGCTTACATTTATATCTGATCGCTTTTTATAAATTTGACCTGATATCACATTCCCATAAAGTGCACTTTTGGTTGTCTCCCCCACTTTTTTAAAAAATCGACAGGAGCAAAAACTAAGGAGGCAAGGATATCCCTTCCTCTCAATTACCGCCGTTAGAACTAGCACACATGCTTCATTGCAGAGTGAAGTTTGAAGGTTCAATTCAAAACTGTTGATCATTCAAGATTAATTTTTGGTAGATTTTCAGTTGAAAAGTTTTTAGTTTTAGTCAACTTTTTTTTCGCACTAATTTTTTACTTTTAAAATGAATAGGCGATTTATGAAACTTGTTAAGAGGGTTTGGAGGGGGAGTATATGTGAGGGGATCTTATAAACCTCCAGTTAAGGGCTTTGGACCATAATTTGGAACATAATTAGTTGGTTCATTTGTACTAGTTTTATTGATATATGTTAGATAGGCTGTAAAGTAATAATTTTGGTCCGTTTTAAGTTTCAACTTCGCTCTTCACTTCCCTAAAAAAAACTTAGTTTTCTTAATTAACCACATGTTAGAGTCAAAATGGTAAAATGTTTACCTTCAAATGGTACTAAACTATGCCATTGGGTATAGCATTCCCCCCCCCCAGTCTCTCCACAGGGAGAGACTGTGGGATCCGAGTCCCCTCCACAGACTCCACAGGGAGAATTTCCGTGGAGAGGGAAATCTCCGCAGGGGGGGGGGTTGAACTTTCCTGTAGAAATTTTAGACGTCCGCAATTTGCCAGAATTTCTATACAAAATTATTTCTATTTGTCTTACTTTATCGTTGCCGACTCAATTTTACACGTGGAGATGTTAAGAAGAATCGTCCGGGGGAAAATTTAACGGTATGAGATTGTCTAGAGTACATCTCCGTACGAGGGGGGGGGGAAGGGAATTTTCCACAGGAGAAATTCTCCATAGGAGAGTTTTCCACGAGATAAATTTTCCATTGGGCACTTTCTGCGGTAGCAACTTTCTACTAGGATTGGGGGTGGGGCTATTTGCTGGAAAACTTTTCCATGGATGAGAGGATTTCCGGTGCGATTTTAAAGATAATCAGAAATTTAAAGTCTTTTTGAAATCCAAGTGCTTTAAGAAAAAATTTCCCCTGGAATCGTCCGCAAGGAATTTTCCGGGTGGAATTTTCAGCTAGAATGGAATTGCCAGGAATAAATTTCCCTTGAGGGAGAGGGGGGTAGTTTAAGTAGAAAGAACTTTTCATGGAGGAATTTTCCGTGGAGGAAGAAATTTTCAAGGAGGGGGAGCCGGATTTTCTGGTATTATTTAAAAACGTTCCGAAATTAAATATAAAAAATAAGTTTCTTCAACTGAAAAAAATGAGCCGCATTACAGCCAAAGACCAAAAAATATTATTATGTATATGAATGAGGTTGACCCCTCCTCAAGATCTAGCTCTTTACGCTAAAGTTTGACTTTTTGTCCCAATTTTTTAAGAACGGCTCCTGAAACACAAAGACCACTTAAGGAAAATAATAAGATTTTTTAGTACTATAAAAAACTTTTGCGTTAAGAGTGAAGTCTTGAGGAGGGGGAAAACCTTTAATATACATTATAACGTCTGTTCGATTTAGATTTTGATGGTGCTCATTGCTTTAATTTGAAAAAACTTGTTTTTTTATCTTATTTAGTGTATTTTCTCCTTTCATTCGTTCTTCTTTTATATTCCCAGTTGAGTGATTGAGGCAGTTTTTGAACTTCAGGGGGGGGATCATGCCTAGGATTTTTTGTTCGGGGGGGAGGTAGGGTTACCAAAGAAATTTTGTTTGGGGGAAAGCTTAGAATAAGATAAGGGGAAACCCGCCTAAGCGGCCCTGAGGGGGGGGGGAGACGAATGCAATAATGAAGTACTTGGAAAAGTCTTGCTACATTCTTGTTGCAGCATTATGCAGCTTAAACTTGTTGCGATCTATTTTTAACAGTTTCTCATTTTTTTTTTCGTATATTCTTGCCCAATAGTAGGTTTTCCATTTGATTGTTACTCATACTGCTTTTCTGCATTTTAATCCTCAGATCAAAGAGTTAGCATTTTTTTCGAAAATGTTACAATTTTCAACATCACAGAGAAGCAAAATAACGGGAATAAAACGCCAAAATCTCTCAGATTCTGCCCGAAAATCGTGATACTAGGAGGGTAAGGGATCACCGGTATACCAACTATTAACTTTTTCATTACTTCAAAACTGAATTGTCTATTATCTGTATTTTCTTATGAATTAAGTTCACATCCAACACCTTTGAAGTAATGGGAACCCAGCTTCAAAATTAAAATATAGGGTAGCCAATTCGAATTCAAGTCACTCTAAGCCTTTTATTTTGGTCAGGACATTTTTTGTCGTACTATCCTCTCCCCCCACCCAGTTAAAAGGGGAAAGAACTAGATACAACCCTCAAAACATTGGCATTCCCAGGATCTCACATTGGGGGGCGCCCATCAGTCGACATATAACAGAGTCATGAGAGCAAGAAGGGTATTGATAAATAAAAAATCAACAAAAATTTATTTATAGACAAATAAAAAATGAGGTAAAACAAAATTATTGTAAACGCTATGACTCATAATCTTAGCATGTATGAGTCGACGACGCAAAGAGAAAATAAATTATAAAACACCATTAAAGTATAAAAGAACAGAAGAGAGAATATAGATGTGAATTCAGGAGTTTCAGTGAAGGTAGGGGGGCTTTTCCCACCATCTTTTTCCTTTTTCCCTTTCCTTTATAGAAGTTGACGAAAATAAACTTAAAAAAAAAGACCTGGAGCAACAGAAATATCCATTTTAGGCGAGATGAGGGTTTAAAAATAGTATTTTCTGGCGCATGGTGGCGGAAACTTTAGAATACATGTCACTAAGAGTGCACTATTCCTTACATTTTAATCTTAGAGAACTAGTTTAGGGAAGCAAATGACTTTAAAAGTGATATTGTGCCGTGAAAGTCTAAGTTTTAAACAAGTTAGTATTAGGAAGCGTCACTTTTTTGCTTTACTAATAAATTAAGTGGTTAAATAGTCTGAATGAACTATCTTCCAAACTGATCAATATTTTCTGGAGCAAAGTACTTTACAATTTTGAATTTACCACTAAAAATGTCCATTTCTTTTCGTCTCTTCAAATATCCTTGCTAGAAAGCAAATAATTTTAAATAGGAAAATGAGTATTATTCTACGAAGCCCCCAAACCTTTATGAACTAGCATTAAGGATCGCCAGTTCCCGACTTATCAAACAGTTTGTGGTAATGAACTGAAAGTAAGGAGCGATGCGCCTCAATAATAACCAAAACTCTAAAAAAACAAGTTTTAGTAACAACAGATACTTTGAAAGAATCGAATTTTGATTCTGATTCAAAATATGAAAAATTTATCAAATTTAATGGTACCCATTAAAAGTTAAAAGCCTGAGAAAATTCACCCAATTTTCTAAAATCGGGGAAAACACCCCCAAAACTTTAAATGATCTTAATGAAAATCATTCTATCAGATTCAGCATACCAAAGAACTCTACTGTAGAGGTTTCAAGCTCCTATTTACAAAAATGTGGACTCTTGCATTTTTTGCCAGAAGAAATATCACGGATGTGTCTTTATTTGTTGTTTTTTTGCCAAGGGGGATCGTATCGACCCAGTGGTCCCAGAATATTGTGAGAGGGCCCATTCAAATGGAAGTTAAAAAACCTATGGCCCTTTTTAAGCCCAAAAAATTTCGGTTACTTTCATTTCAAAATTTTGAGATGGCCATTTTATTCAGCATAGTTAAAAAAAAAATCTAACAACGTTGTCTTTTATGTTGACTTAACCCCCCACAGTTCCCGGAGTAAGGGCTGCGAGTTATGAACTTTTCCCAATGTTTACATATAATATTGGTTATTGGGAAGTAAACAGATGTTTTCAGGGGGGATTTTTCTGATGGAGGTGGGGAGTTTACCTCCCCACCCTTTTCACAGGAAGATTATTCCTTACATTAAAATGTAAGGAATAGTGCACTTTTAGTAACATATAATTCTAAAGTTTCTACCATCATTCGCCAGCAAATACTATTTTTAAACCTTCCTCTCGCCTGAAATGGATATTTCTATTGCTTAAAACCTGTTTTTAAGTTTACTTTCGTTGGAAGCTCTTTTCACTTAAAAACACCCGCCCTCCAGGGAAATTCCCACAAAAGAATTCCATTCTTTGTGAAAATTCCATCCAGAAACTTTCTTGCGGACAATCTCAGGTGGAAAATGTTTCTTGCGCACTTTAGTAGTACAGCACTATAACTAGTCTAAGACATCCACTCTGTCATCGCCATCGCCCCCCCCCCAAAAAAATACTTTTCAGACATTTCTCTTTAAAACTTTATTTCAACTAATTTATCTGGGTTTTTGGAATCAATTCATTATGTATTACATAACTTTAACTAGTCTAAGATATCCAATCAGTCTTAGCACTAACACCAAATAAATACTTTTCAGACCATTCTTGTTAACAATTTATTTTCAACTAATTCATCTGGGTTTTCGAGAGCAATTCATTCCAGAGTACAGAACTATAACTAGTCTAAGACATCCACTCTGTCATTGCTCCATCCCCCCAAAAATACTTTTTAGACATTTCTTTTTAAAACTTTATTTTCAACTTATTACTCCGGGTTTTTCTCAAGCAATTCATGCCAGAGTACAGCACTATAACTAGTCTGAGACATCCCCTCTGTCATCGCTCCCACCCCCCAAAAATACTTTTCAGACATTTCTTGTTAAAACTTTATTTTCAACTAATTCAGCCGAGTTTTCGAAAACAATTTGTGCCAGAGTACAGCACTATAGCTAGTCTAAGACATCCAATATGGCATCGCCCCCACCCCCCAAATAATACTTTTCAGACATTTCTTGTTAAAACTTTATTTCAACTAATTCATCCGGGTTTTCGAAAGCAATTCATGCCAGAGTACAGCACTATAACTAGTCTAAGACATCCACTCTGTCATCGCCGCCCCCCCCCCACCCCCCAAAAAATACTTTTCAGACATTTCTTGTTAAAACTTTATTTTCAACTAATTCATCCGGGTTTTCGACAAGCAATTCATGCCAGAGTACAGCACTATAACTAGTCCAAGACATCCACTCTGTCATCGCCCCCACCCCCCAAAAAAATACTTTTCAGACATTTCTTGTTAAAACTTTATTTTCAACTAATTCATCCGGGTTTTTCACAAGCAATTCGTACCACAGTACAGCACTATAACTAGTCTAAGACATCCACTCTGTCATCGCCCCATCCCCCAAAAAAATACTTTTCAGACATTTCTTGTTAAAACTTTATTTTCAACTAATTCATCCGGGTTTTTCACAAGCAATTCATACCACAGTACAGCACTATAACTAGTCTAAGACATCCACTTTGTCATCGCCCTCACCCCCCCAAAAAAAAACTTTTCAGACATTTCTTGTTAAAACTTTATTTTCAACTAATTTATCCGGGTTTTCCAAAGCAATTCATGCCAGAGTACAGCACTATAACTCGTCTGAGACATCCACTCTGTCTTCGCTCCACCCCCCAAAAAATACTTTTCAGACATTTTTGTTAAAAATTCATTTCCAAATAATTCACCCGGGTTTTCGAAAGCAATTCATGCCAGAGTACAGCACTATAACTAGTCTAAGACTTCCACTCTGTCATCGCCCCACCCCCCAAAAAAATACTTTTCAGAAATTTCTTGTTAAAACTTTATTTTCAACTAATTCATCCAGGTTTTCGAAAGCAATTCATGCCAGAGTACAGCACTATAACTAGTCTAAGACATCCACTCTGTCATTGCTCCATCCCCAAAAAAATACTTTTCAGACATTTCTTGTTAAAACTTTATTTTCAACTAATTCATCTGGGTTTTTCTCAAGCAATTCATGCCAGAGTACAGCACTATAACTAGTTTAAGAAATCCCCTCTGTCATTGCCCCCCCCCCCACAAAAAAAACTTTTCAGACTTTTATTGTTAAAACTTTATTTCAACTAATTCATCCTGGTTTTCGAAAGCAATTAATGCCAGAGTACAGCGCTATAACTAGTATAAGATATCTACACTGTCATCGCCCCCCCCCCCCAAAAAATACTTTTCAGACATTTCTTGTTAAAACTTTATTTAAACTATTTAATCAGGGTTTTTGAAAGAAATTAATGCCAGAGTACTGCACTATACCTATTCTAATAAATCCCCACTTTCATCGCCTCCCACCCCCCCAAAAAAAATACGGTTCAGCTATGTCCTGTTTTAAGATTAATTTAATAACATTCAGTAGTGTTTTTCACAATCAGTTCGGACCAGAGTAAAGCACTATCACTAGCCTAAGACATGCACTCTGTCATCGCCCCCGCTCCCACCAATAAAAATTTTCAGACATTTCTTGTTCAAATTTTATTGTAAAATAGTTAATCCGGGTTTTTCACAAGCAATTCATACCACCGTACAGCACTATAACTAGTCTAAGACATCCATTCTGTCATCGCCCTCACCCCCCCCCCCCCAAAAAAAATACTTTTCTGTCATTTCTTGTTAAAAATTTATGTTCAACTAATTTATCTGGGTTTTCCAAAGCAATTCATGCCAGACTACATCACTATAACTATTGTAAGACATTCACTCTGTCATCGCCCCACCCCCCAAAAAATGCTTTTCAGACATTTCTTGTTAAAACTTTATTTTCAACTAATTCATCCGGGTTTTCGAAAGCAATTCATGCCAGAGTACAGCACTATAACTAGTCTAAGACATCCACTCTGTCATCGCCCTCATCCCCCTAAAAAATACTTCAGACATTTCTTGTTAAAACTTTATTTTCAACTAATTCATCCGGGTTTTTCACAAGCAATTCATGCCAGAGTACAGCACTATAACTAGTCTAAGACATCCACTCTGTCATCGCCCCCACCCCCCAAAAAATACTTTTCAGACATTTCTTGTTAAAACTTTATTTCAACTAATTCATCCGGGGTTTTCGAAAGCATTTCATGCCAGAGTACAGCACTATAACTAGTCTAAGACATCCACTCTGTCATCGCCCCCACCCCCCAAAAAAATACTTTTCAGACATTTCTTGTTAAAAGTTTATTTCAACTAATTAATCAAGGTTTTCGAAAGCAATTCATGCCAGAGTACAGCACTATAACTAGTCTAAGACATCCACTCTGTCATCGCCGCCCCCCCCCCAAAAAAATACTTTTCAGATATTTCTTTTATAAACTTTATTTTCAACTAACTAATTTGGGTTTTTCACAAGCAATTCGTACCACAGTACAGCACTATCACTAGTCTAAGACATGCACTCTTTCATCGCCCCCTCTCCCCAAAAAAATAATTTTCAGACATTTCTTGTTAAAACTTTATTTTCAACTAGTTCATACGGGTTTTTCACAAGCAATTCGTACCACAGTACAGCACTATAACTAGTCTAAGACATCCACTCTGTCATCGCCCCATCCCCCCAAAAAATAGTTTTCAGACATTTCTTGATACAACTTTATTTTCAACTCATTCATCCGGGTTTTTCACAAGCAATTTTTACCACAGTACAGCCCTATAACTAGTCTAAGACATCCACTCTGTTATCGCCCTCATC